>NW_020454982.1:3153496-3430807 GCF_003342845.1 Nothoprocta perdicaria
CCACCGAGCGGCCGCGACCCCCCGGCGGGAGGGACTCTCACGAACCAGAGCGGTGCAGAACGCCCCTGCTGCTCTGGGTGCGTGTCCCTCAGCACCCAGCTGTGTGCAGGGCACGCATCCCTGTGCCATCTCACTCCCCCTCTCCCCGTTCCCAAGTCACACCATGAGAACGCAGGGTCACAGGGTGGGGCTCAGGCCCTCGTTGCCCCACACCAGGTGGGGGCACCAGGGAACTGCCACCCACCTTGGCCGCAGGACCTGGCACTATGAGGCTGGTGCAGTGGGCTGCACTGACCGATGAGAGATGTTCCCCTTTCTAAAGCATTTCCTATCTATAAACATTAACTGACTTCCCAGGTGTGGAATTTCTCCTTCACCTCTCCTTCTCAGTAGTTTTGTGTTATCACCTTGCTAAATATATTATGATAAAGTTTCAAGATCTTTCGGTCATAGTGCATCTGTCACCTCCTACTGAGCACATTCAAAAGAAGTTGCTGGCTACAAGTTTGCTGGGGCCCCAGCGGAGCAAAACACATAAAACATGCTCTGCATCGGAGACAACAGGAGAAAAATATCCAACAATAGGGCTGTAATTTTACTATCAGCCTTCAACACCCTGAGCAAATAGCCCTAACTACTTTCAGTAGACTACCTGACTGCAAAATCTGACATTTTATCTGCTGTGAGGGAAGTAAATACTGCTTTCTAGCCATTACAAGAATTGATTAAAAGCAAACAACGTTCATCATAAACCTAGCATCACTGAGGGGAGTTTTGCTGTTGATTTCTGCAGAGCTGAAATTTCACCCTGGGGATTTGTATTTTCTGAGTGTGATCAAAGCAGAAGAAAAAAAAGGTGATCCTGCTTTGCGTGACTACAGATGACACACGTCCAAATTTGAGTTGGCATCAGGCCGGGGTCCCCAACCTTTCTAGGCCTGTAGGCAGCAACATCGATCAGTTGACGTGCCCAGACAACATCATACTTCGCTCCCTGAGTCAATCAAGATCACAGCAGTGATGGTCATAAACATCAGAGAGTCCTGCAGGCAGCTCATTACCATCTGCAAACATAGTTACCATACAAAGGCTGCAGAAATAAAGCTCCACGCTAAGTCACGCAGTAAACAAGGCTCCCTTGGGCCTTCATTCCCCTGCCTGCTCCACATTCTCTGTTCCTTCCCCTCACAGACCTAGCACGCGGTCCATCAGCGAGAACCCCTGTGCACTGTCCCTGGGCTCTCCTGCAGTCACCCAGAGCTATTGGTTTGGAGGCTGCTAACACTTACAGGATCAGTTTTGTTCTGCTTTCAGTAGATCATTTTCTTCCATTTTTCTTCCCTTGTGTGTATCCGTTGCTGTATTTGCCTTCTACAGACAGGACAACCTCTGATACAAATGGATACAAGAAACCCAAAGGCAGAGAGATGCAGAGGGAAGCTAGCGTTTCTCCTGTATTTAATAGGACGGGTTGGGTTTTTGCTGCTTTACACCAGTGGGGAGTTAACATTTGATTTCCATCATCATATGGCAGTGGCATCACCTGAGATCCATCAGGGCTTCTCCTCCCCCTGCTCCGGGCTGATTGCTCCTGGCTGTGCAGTTGCTAAGCATATTGCCTTGTGCAAAAGTGCAGGGTGCTCTTCAGTGCCCACCTGCTAGTTTAGCACAGAAAATTGATTAATTTTAGTACTTATTTTTTTCTAATATTGCCTCATTCTTTCCTCAAGGATTTCTGCAGACATTTTTCCCAAGAACCAAGCTATGATGCTGCAGCCACGCACCAGAATTCACACTGTTGGTAATACGGCTGACAGGCATGCAGAAGAAATATGCCCTGAATAAAAATGCTATCATGTTTGTTTTGGCTGCTTTGTCAGAGCAAATTATTTATCATGAAGAGACATTTGTGACCACTGAGGAGAGAGGAGTGAGTGATCACAGAAGTCTGTTGTCTGACAGTTATCATCTTTCAATCTAGATTATTTTTCCAAATACATTTGATTTAGTAAATAATCTGAATAATGTAATCTATACTATATTTATATGACTTGTGATTAGGCCACTGGAAGTGCAGTATTTCAAATGGGGGGAAAAAAGAAGAGCACAGAGGGCTACTTAGTCACATTATATTGAGGAAATAAGAATGACAATCAGAACAGATTCTGTATTTGGTAACTCCACGTTGGCTTCAGTTGGGATAAGGGGTGATTAGACTGATGCTGAGCCAAAATCCATGAGGTGAAACTTCATAGAAACCGCCTTACAAATGCAAACAATCCTCTTTAAAATGAGCTGAGAGTTCCCAAGGTCTACCAAGTTCACCTACTCTTTTTCCCAAGTTGACGTAGGCTACAAAGTGGAGTCATTCTGGTTGTGTTCCACGCTTAACTCAATTGCAAAGGAGGTTTTTCTTTCCCATCGTATTTTTATTCAATATTCTCAAGGCAATTTGTAAATGTATATAATTCACCTGCAGAGTTCAGCCACTGCTACTCAACTGTAATATGACAAAACCTTTAGTGCAGCAAAATGAGTGTCTTGAAAAATACCTCGTGGAAAGGCACGTACAGATTAAGTGTCGCGGGGGGCTGTGGTAATTTGGCACTCAATTACCTTTGTGCGGCTATTCCTGGGTTGCTTACACTGACTCGGTACTACACAGCTAAAGAGGCCTGGTCCCTTCAGATGGAATAAATGATGATGGCTCCTCTGTTGGGCCAGTTTACAAAATCTGAGAAATTGGTTCATTGCATCCTTCTTGTGCAGAAAGAAGGGGGCACACAGAGAGCTCGTCCCTGCTATAGGTAGCCCCCTGCTACCTATATGGCACAGCTGGGACGTGGCACATCCTAAGGCTCTTGTTAGGCCACACCTGAGGCCACTTGGCCAGCTCCCCTCCCCAAGGCCATTAGCTTCTGCTGCTGCTCCCGCTTCCCTGTGCAGGTTTATGGAGCACCAGCGGGGGCTGCGATGCCTGGTAAGAGCCCATGCTCTCCTCTGCAATATCCTTTCCTGCTTCCCCAGATTCTGAAGGGCTGTGCTCATAAAAAGAAACAATGAGGATTTTTTTGTTTATTTCTGTGAAACCTGAAGCTGCCTACAATATTCTCAGGAATGGAGAACGCGAGTCCAGCGTGTTCCCCAAAGCACACACAGAGCGTATTTCTGCATATCTAACAACTGTGCAGTTTACAATATGAGATACTGTAATATAAAGTTGCTTTGCGTCATGGCTAACAGCATTCTTCAGCGACACATGGCAGGGGCTATACCATGTCAGTGGCTACCCTGCTTACATATAACTGCATTTCAGATGATATGGAAACTGGATCAGTAGCAGAGTCATTTGCTGCTTGACTTAGTGTGGTTCCTGCATTAATTCCTGTTCCTTGCAGGCCTGAAAGTTCACATAATAACATTCCTCTGTCTCCCCAGTTTCTCTATTAAATTCTACTTTCTACAGAAGCCTCAAAATGTGGTGTTAGGACTGAAGTTATTTCCTCAAATGAGCTCTAAAAACATAGTTTTCGGATTGCATCCTATAAATTCTGGCAAACTCCATAAAATAAATAGTAATCTCTGAGGAATAGGTTTTTCACCACCATTTACAGTAATATTTTCTGTCAATAAGCCTCCAAATTCATTTTACATAGCTTTATAATCATAGCCACTGGAAAAGGAGTTTGATCCAGCATTCCTGCTGTACCCTGACCTCCAATGAAATCAAAGAAACAGTGTTTACATTTTTCCTCACCCAATTTGCACGTAGCACTCGGCTGCCATAGTCCCAAATAAATGCTTTTGATTACAAATATTAAACACAATTTTCTGCTTACATGCATTTCTCTGTATTGCACAGCATGTCCATCCTAATTTGATTAGTTCTACACATTTATTTGTGCTAGCTGGACATCCTACTTTCTGGCATGGAGCATGGCGTTCCAGCTATCCTGCTGACTTGTTGCTATTGTGCTTGCTCTGTGCTGCTCCACAACAGATTTGGGCTCGGGAGCGGAACTAAAACCACCTCCACGTTGGCTGCTGACGGCTCACATATAGGAACTGCACGGAGCAATGTTCTGCATTTCTCTCGCCGTCAGTGCTGTAGGCTAATGCTAAGATTTAAGAAGAGATTAACTGACTTGCATTTCCAGTGTCACCAGAAATTTTAAAAGGGGGGAGGGGAAAGCAAGAAAGCAGAAAAAGACAACCCCAGACCTCGGCGGATGGTGTTCATTTGGCCAGGGTCCAAATGTCACAAGTTGCTGCCGCTGTGTCCCGACAGAGTCTGCGGCTGAGAAGTGAACAAGGGGAAGCGGCAGCTCAGGACATGGGGCTCTGTCACACACGCAGACCAAAATTATATAAAAATGTCCATCACTAATAGAAGAAAAATAAAAGCTATCGTTGTGGGTGGCCCAAGTAAGACTTTGCAAGCAGTGCATTTTAGAAGAGTTTTCCTGGAAACTTGCCAAGTGTAATTAAAGAACAGGTACCTCCAAACTCACAGAACTCTAATAAAAACAATTATACAGTTTATAGTGTTGTGCACGTGCCAAAATTTGTATTTACACAATGGATCAAAAATGGCACAAGAGAAACCGTGTAGTCCAGCAGGTTCAAAGATCCACTTTGAAAATGCTTTTCATAAATACTGATTTGCACTATACCCGGAAGGCGGTGTAGCCTATGGAGTCACAAAGATATATTTAAAACTCCTGCAAATTACTTCTAAGACACTAGTATTGGTTTCAGACATACTTTGGCATAACGTGTGAGAAGGAAAGCCCAGTCTCTGTTACACTCAGCCAGCATCTGCACCCCAGAAAAGGATAAACCAGGCCAAGAAAAAAATCCATATGGAAGTTTCAACTTCTTTTTTTCCGCAATAGGAATGTATGAGGTTACTCCACCCCCAAACCAAATGGCATTGAGACAAAATGGTACCTCATATGCTTCTTAGTGGTTCTTCATGCCTGTATGAATGCACTTGTTTCACCCAACAGTCTAGAAGTTGCTCTTTGCTCTGCTACTCTGAGCAGCACTGCTTCGTCTCACCCAAGCCTGGCATATTATCTCCCTCATTGATTTTATTTCTGGATGAGAAAGGCAGTTTCTGCTGATCTGACTTCTTCCTTTTTTATGTAACAGCCACAAGTGCAAACATCAGTTTGGGATGCCTCGTATGGTAAGATCTATGATGAGGATTTCCCTGCTTGTATCCAGGTAGCTTGGGCAGGGGCAGTGTGAGATCTGGAATAAAAACTTCAGGTGTGCTCTGGGGAATTAATTTTCAAAAGTACTAACAACCCATAGCTCCACCTGAGTTCAATGGAAGCCAAACCTGCTCAGTGTTTCTGAACATAAATCCCTGTATTTTATTTAGCAACAAATCCCAAGAAGAATATTGCTGGGATGATTTAGTCTCTGGCCCTTTCTACATGTGTTTCTCCTTTTATTTGGTACTAATTTCATGGCCCAAGCAAAGATGAAATTTGGCTTCTCTCTCCTCTGAATTTCATTATTTGCAGATTTTTTTAATACAAGATAATGCTGCTTTGGCTGGCTCCTGAGATTCCTCTATTAAAAACTTCCCCCCTTTTCACATCAATGAGCCTTTGTTACTTGAGCTTTCTTGCTGGGAGCGCAGATTGCCATGAAGTTCATGAGCCTTTTCACTTCCTTGTCTGTAGCAGTTGTAGTATACCCACAAATAACCTGTTTTGTCTCTTTTCAATTAAGTATCAGCCTGTTCTCCATGAAAATTAGGTACTTTTGATTCTAATGGATGTGTTCATCTTCCCTTTGTAATTATTTGCCCAGACCCGCCACCTTCATCTCTTTCTTACACAAATGGGATATTTCAGTGGGAATTTTAACTACATCTTGGCAATTGAGTACAAAAATGTCTCCCAAAGAGTTATGGAGCTGTTCCATATCTCCTATTATATGAGAGGGCTTACAGCACCATGCAATACTGTACAAAGAAGGCGTTGTCTAATAAATCTACATATTCTATTTGCTGTGTACTGAAAGACTTCAAACTCTTCTACTGTGACAATACTGGGATTTGTGTTAGACACTAGAAAGCTGCATTTTTCTGGAGACTGGATTCACATTTATTGCAAACTATTTTACACCACAATGGCAGCAAGCAATTGCTCTACAGCTTTGTGTAACAGTAGTATTAACTCTAAATATTTAACTTGTTTTATTCCTCTTTCACCAGAAAAACAAGGCCTGTATTAGTTACCTTTTATTTTCTGCAAAGAGGGGTATTTCCTTACCACTGTTTTTCTTGCCAAAAGATGATGATAACAGAAGAAGAATATGGTAGCAGTAGTTGTACAGGACCCCTTGAGTGAGGTGCTGAACACACGCAGAACAGAAAATTGGTCCCTATCCCAAGAGCTCAGGTTACAGTTTTTAATTTAGCACAGCCTTCCTTTGCATTCCTAATTTGCAAACAAAACTATTCCCCGACTGTGGTGTTGATTTCCAAAGTGATTTCAACATGTTGAGGAGCTGACCACTTGTTTTACAAACTCAGTGTTGCACTGGTTGCTGTGACAACATATAATAATATCTCACTGTGTGTGTGTAATGAGTGGAAAGTGCTTAATTTTGCCTATTTTCTATAGAACTGGATGTTGGGAAGAAAAAGAATGATATCATTTTAGGCTGTATGCCTGTAAAATTGAAATTAGTAGCTCTTCTTCAGCTGACTTCAGTGAGGGGGGAGCTTATGGTGGTGCTTCTGAACTTGCATATTGGGACAACACTCTAGCAGGGCAGCAAGGCAAAGGCAAAAGGGAGCACTAAAGAACAGGTGCTTTTTTTTAGGTATATTCCAGTAAGGAAATACAGAATATAATACTCTTGAAAATCCCATTCATGCCAGATGAAACTGTACTTTTATGTATGTTTGATGTACATGTGTGCTAGGAGGCACCACTGTGAAACCGCTGGTGTTTTCCTCCAAGGATGAACTCTTAAAGACATTAGCATTAATAAAAGTGATTTCATGACCTTTTCAATCAATTCACTTTTTATGAGAAGGGCTTTTTTACCACAGAATTAAATGAGATTTAAACCTTCTCCTTGGCAATGAAGACACTGCAACATTGTGCTCAAGCTCGATAACTAGAAAATGAAACTGATTACTCCATTTGAGGGTGCCCCAGTTGTTTTTTCCCAACACTCAAGGATAATTTTACCAAGTTGCATCTAGCAACTGGGTTGGCTCCAGCTCTGCCTGGGTAGGCAGGCACCACAAGGCACCATCGTAGCATGAAACTAGTAGCAACTGCATGATGTGCACTGGGATATGGCCTGGATCCTTCCGAGGACTGCGGAAGGCATCACAGGTCTATAGAAGGCATCACATTTGCAGAGATCACATCTTTGTGATGCCTGTCACATCTCTGTGACAGACCACATCTCTGCAACTGAGCCCTAGTCAAGCATAAATTGTCTGCAGCCTGGACACACTTGGAAGTCTGCAACTTGAGTTACCCTGATCCAGAGCAAAATGGAATGAAAAGCAAACAAAGAATGTGATAAGTAAAGTATCAATTAGATTGTCAACACTTTAAATTTTATGACCTATAATAATCCCAAAAGAAAAGGGCTCTTTTTCAGGACCTATGTCCGTGTCCCTTTAATTACATGTATATTTTGTTTTGCTCATTTGCAATCACATATCACTAAGTGTGTCAAGAGCCACAAAGCTCTTCTCGAGTGCTGTTCTCACGAGTAAACAGTACTATTTGCAGTGATCACAAACTGAGGAAAACAGGCAGTTTCTGAAGAATTTCTTTTCCAGAGATCTCTTTTTTTTCCAGAAACCTGCCTCCTCGCAGGACACAGACAACGTGATCCGAACACATACTGCTCTGGAGCGGGGCCAGCCAACCGGGAATCCTTGGCGAGTACCTGCACTCGGAGGAAGGCAGGGCACGCGGAGGTGAGCAGCTTCCAGATCCTACCTGAAAGCTCTGTAGGTGGCCTAAGGCCACTTGAATCTAATCCAAAACAGGCACCTGGCTCTGGCCTGGATGCCTGCCAGTTTCATAGCATATTCTAGCCCTGAATTATCGGTGTCTGGACTTATTTCATGGCTTATTGTTGTATGTCTTTTTAAACTAATTCCTCACTGAAAGATGTTTGAAATTCAAAGCTTTCTTCAGCTTCCCACTTTCTTCTGGAGCTGCAGACACTTGCCTTGTTGGGTCCAGGAAAAACCTGCTCTAACAATTCACTAAATAAAGCTTAACACTTTAGTAGTGTGCAGGTTGTTGCTCCTGGGAGGAGGAAGTAAAGGAAAAATGGGGGCTTTATTTTGTTGATAAACATGTCAAGGTATAACTTTTGTAATGTTATAGCTTTCACTAAGTGCCTGGACTGCTTAACTTTCAAAGCACTTTTTATAGGTGTAAAGGGAACAACAACCTACCTGTAGTGATTAAAGATTAGTTGTTTATTAACTAAAAAATGTGGCTTGTATATGCTAGCCCTTGAATTATCACTGCATTTTTATTATGGCTCAGTCTTTCATACAGCGGAGAGATCGTGCCAACCTCTTCCTTACGGGCTGCCCAAAAGCAAAATCTACTATGAAACCTCACGGCTATGGGAGCTTTTTGGAACACCATGCTCCAAAACTCTGCGTGTGCTCCAAAACTCTGAATGCTGAAAAAAATCCCCTAAAATCCAAATCTGAGCAGTTCAGTCAATGTTTACTTCACAGGGGCATTTTAAGGGAGAATTTAGCAGTATGTGATACGTGTAAATATGAGAACTTTCTCCCTTAGAGCCAAATGTTTAGCTTTTGATGTTGAAATATTTTAAGTGGAAAACACTATAGAAGTTCTGAGTGCTACAAGGGCAACTTAGATGGTAATGTATTCATCCTTCTTTTCACTATCAGATCTGTCAAATGTTTGTATCTTCATGATTTAGTCTTAACCAGCAAACCTAATTCTTACCAGATGCCTGAATTTTACATTGCTACATTGCTGTGTTGCATAACCTTAATTACTCTTCTATCTGGTCATCTTAATACTTGATTATCCTTATCACACTAAGCAGTAGCTACTAAGCTAAGCTTTTGAAGGAACAGAAAGGTGAGCAGAAAATTCAGCAGATTTCTGAAATTTTTGTTCCTGGGGCTGGTAGCCTCACTACTACAGAAAACATCTTGCAGTTTAGCAGCCCAGAAAAGAACTACCTGACCAGAATAAAAACCAACTGCCTGAGGGTATGTTCCTTCTCAAAAGTCAATCTGAAATTGCTGATCAAGTGTTAGATTAACTAAATTACGTACCACTCTCAATTAATAAAAACAAAAGTAACTTTGCTAAGAAAACATCACAGGATATTAAACAAAAACAAGAATTCCTACATCTGCAAAAATCACTTGTAAAGGTTTGTCATATGGCAGGGCATCACACAGAAAAGAGATTTCTACTGACTCATCCTCAGCGAAATCAAGGGGAGTCTGTTCTTTCCCACCTAAAAGTCCAATAAGTGATTCAGAAGGATTTAAAGACTGTTGGGCTTATAGAAAAATCACAAATAACTGCGAACTCAGGAGAAAAGTTAACCAGAGATTTATGTGTTGTATCAACAATAACGGAAAACCCAAGAGAGACTAAGGGTTCAAGACATGAACCTATTATGTGTGTGCTGCATAGAGTGTGGAATGTGGGAAGCTTAGGGCTACCATATTTCTGTCCAGGTTTTCCCAGACAAAATGAAATGCAGTGAGACTAATGTGTCTGGGATGCGTCCTTGATTTATACACGTGCAGTAAGTCCAGAGCAAATGGGATTTACTATGCTCACACTGATCACCTATTCAGAACATGCATTAGGTCCTATGCATCCCAAATGCATGGGGTTCGTTGCCCATATTCTCTAGAATCTGGAGTCTGTAGGACCGTTTGCAATAGATACATCTGTGAGTGGCTCTGACCAGCTTATGGGAGTCCTAAACAGGCATGCCAAGACATCAATTGTTCCTGGACAAGTTATCCAGGTGGAAAAAGAAGACATACCTTGGAAAAGTCAGATGCAATCCTAGGTAAATTGTCCAAGTACAAATTTTATTTGTCACACTTAATGTTAATATTATCATAAAAACATCCGAAGATTCTATTTGGTCAAAACAAAGGACCTGAATCCATAACAATTTGAAATGAAGAAGTCCATTTAATTTCCCTAAGTGCTCTGTAGACAGAGATTGGAATATATCATTGCTCGCTCTTGTCTAAAGAGGGGAGAAAGTAACTGTGAGTGTTCAAGTGGCAGAGATCCTCCTTGAAACATTAAAAGCATCCTAAGTCATATTCTTTCCAGCTAAGGAGATGTGTTTGATTCATGTAGACTATAAATCTGGAACTTAAATATAGATTTGAAGGTTTTAAAACACTTGTGGCCATGCACTCCAATGTATTTGTTGCTTGAATAGCCTCTGCAGTCCTCAGGTAAGGAAAGATAGTTCTTGATACTCAGAGCGCCTGATCTGTTTGGAACGTCAAAATGTGGGCACTTACCGCACGTCCAGGCATTGAACTGCAAAACTGGAAAGCCAAATGACAAAGTAATTCTACCATGGGGCAATTCTGACATTATTTATTAGGGTACATTTGTGATTCAGAATATTTTGTGCAACTTGCACATTCTGGTGGGGCTGAAGGCCAGACTAGAGGAAGCTGCTGTTTGTCCACCTACCTCCTCAAGCTCTGTCTGATGTCACTATGCCATGTCCCAAGTTCTGCTGATGCTTCTTGACGGGCAGAAACACCTTAAGATGAAAATCTGCTGTTATTTGGCAATGTACCTTGGCAGACATTGAGCTACAGAGCAGACAGCCACTCCATGGTCACCTCGAGGATTATTTGTCTGAGTAGCCTAACTCAAAGCACACCCATGAAGTCATCTCCCTTTTAAAACAGCATGAAAATAATGTTTAACAAATTTTCTGAATTCCAAGGCGAGGTTTAGGCAATCCCAAGCCCAGAGGTAGGATTCAGTAACTTTTGCGTCCAGCCCAGTACACTCTAGCCTGAACAAGCAGCCAGGGTGCAAACATGCTGTGCATGTCTGAAGGTTATCCTCAGCCTAACATCTACCTAAAGCAACAATTCTGTTATGAACTACCATCATTTTTTATAATCTGCCTCTGCTGCAGCCAAGAGGCCTGTCCAGACCAACTTCCTTCTCCAGGAGACCACAAATTCCACCCAGCAGATGTCAGCAGCAAACCTAGAACACTTTTCCATGATGTTCTGTATTTCTTTCTAGGTCATTTACTGATTTACTTTCATCAAAAGTAGAAGAAATAAAGTGATCGACATGTAATTGTAGAAGAAAGCAGCTGTATTAAAAAAGCAAAGAATTTGTTCTCTACAAGGGTAATTATGTGAAAGGCCTTTTGGCTCTGCTTTTCTGGCTTCCACCTTTTAACTCTCAAGCCAGAAGATGCCATTTAAAAGTACTGTTCCCACGTATAACTTTTTTATGTCTTCTCTTCTTAGATCTGCAGATACCTTTGATGGCTGCACTTTTGTAGGATTTCCTGCTGGAGTTTAAGTCTGAAACACAGATATTTTGTAATACCAAGTGTTGTATCACAGGACTGATACGCAGCATCACATCCCTGGACACCAGGGATCCGATTCTCCCACATCTGTGCAGGCAGCGCTGTTGCCATCAGGTTTCTCTGACACCCATGGCTGGGCAGAGTCTCAGTGGAGCTCAGGGAGTGACAAATCAACCCAGCAGGTTGGGTTACCTGCACTGTGCATCAATAAGAAAAATTGGTGGCATTTGCTTGTACGGAAGGGGTAGCATTTGCTCAGCGCCCTTAACTTCAAAGACTTTTGGTAGCTCATTTTGCAAAAAGATTCTCATTCCAAATTTTAATCTGTAATTAGCAGTTGTAACTCTTCAGGTTAAACTTATAATTTAAATTCAAGAGACTTTAAAACTGTCTGGACAAATTAGATACGTGCTTAGAATCCTGGCCCATCTCCAAGACAAACAGTGTCTGTTATTATCAGCAGTGCTAATGTTAGCAGAATAACGAGGAAGCTTTACAAATCAGCATGACAAATTAAAAAGAGGAAAAACAAAAACCTCCGAAGGCAAAGAGTTTTTAGCACTCATTTAAATTTAATCTTCATGGCTGGATTTACTTCCATAAACATACGTTTGTTGTAATTAGCTACTGAGACTGGAGCTTAATGAGTTTAATAAATATTTCGGACTGTTAAGAGATGGAAGTGGCACTGTGACGACTGGAGATTTTCTGCAGTTCAATGAAATATAAATGAAGAGCAGACATTAATAATTAAAAGAGAACTAGGGTGACAAATACACACATTTCCTAAGGGTAGCATCCAACTCTCTTTAGGGTAGAAAAAGGTTTTAGAAGCTGAGCATGGACCATAAGCTTCTAAACAGCTGTCCAGCACAAGAAGAAAGAGCAGGCAAGAGGAGATCTCCTGTTGGGAACCCTGAGCTGCTTTGTCATGTGCACCATGCACTGGGTGTCTTTTCGCTGCCCAGTTCATTGAGGTCACTGGAGATATCACCAGCTGTTTCAAACATACATAAAAAGCAAAATTTTGAATTTTTTGCAACTGACTGGACTGTTTCTTCCTACAGCAGTGGCAATTTTCTCTTTTAGATTCTCTCTCTCTTTGGAGAAAACAAATTAAATGCTGCTTGTTGTGAAGACTCTAGGCCATATGCTGCCTGCGCATTCCTGTGGCTACAGATACTCCCTGAAACAGCCAAGTAAAATTCTCTTCCATAATCTTGGAGCAAGCACAAAACCAGACCTCGCAGCTTGATGTGAAGTGTTTGCCCCAGCTCTCAAGAAACTCATGATTTCTGTGGTGTGGAAGATAATCTATGGATATACTAGTCCATTCTGTATAATAATTCACTACTTGAAAGGAAACAGAACCATGCATTTATCAGATAACTATAATGTCATGAAAGGCTAAAAGATAAATGAATAAGATTAGTTTAAACGACAGAGCTAGAAATTTAAGCATTTAAATGGGAATGTAGAAACACTTTCTACATACCATAAGTACATTAAAAATCCTAAAACAGAAGAACACACCATCAATGGAGAACTGAACTCACATCTGTTCTCAACTATGCGATACTTCAGTATTTGAACACCAGCTATCACTCAGTAACAGGGGGAAATCTAGTAAGCAGACGGCACGTCGAAAGGAGGCTTTGCAGAACTACCCCTTACTCTGACTACACCCAAATAATAATGTTGCTTCGGTAACACGGGGCCTAAGTGTAGTGTTAAAGGACACTTGTGAGATTTGTCCCTTTCTTCCTTTCTGGCTGTTTAAAAAAACCCCATAAAATTAGCCCATTCACAGATCACAAAAACAGGTATATGGTCTAAATATAGGGGTAGCTGCTTTTTTTTCCCCTCATTTCACTCCATATTTCTTTTTGTTCAGTGGGCTGCAAGTGGAGCACTGTCAAACTTGTTCTCCTGGTTTGACTCATGCTTCATTTCGTACGCAGATGCAGAAGGAGGGAAAGGGGAAGGGGAATTTCTACGTGGGTTCAGCATGCCCTAAATGATCTGTATTCTATTTGCCTCAGACAGGCGCTTTCACTGGTGAAAATATTTTGCAAAGCACATATGTCTCGAGAAATATATCAACATGTTAACTATTAATATACCAACCACAAAATCAGCTTATCTCAAGCTGTTCATAGAGACCAGGAATATAAGGAATGATGAAATTAGGAATCAGCTGTCAGCGCTTTGTAATACTCTCACCCCATACATTCTCATAAATTCACGTGGCTATGTCACTCTTTAACAGTTGTACAAGTTGTGTGTTATGAGTTGCAAAGATTTAAGATTTCTGCAAAAAATTATTACTTTTTCTTTTCCTTTTTCCTTATGAATTTGACAAGTTTCTCATCCTCCTATCAACAGAGGGCTCAGTAGTTGCAAATTTCTGAATACAGAATATTTCAGTCATTATTTCTCCAGAAGATGAAGATGGTTCAAATAATACAAATTAATTAAAAAGAAATGATAACTGGAAAAAAAAGAAAGCTAAATACAAACACAAGTGACGTTTTACAAATAAATCTTCAAAATCAACCCCCATGAAAATATATTCTCATGCACTCAAGTGGAAAAATGTGATCTCAAACCAAATGTTTATTTTTCAAACAAAAGAAGAAGTAACCAGTCCATTTTATTCCAATGTCTTCATTGTGGTCTAATTAATCAAGTCAAAAAACAAAAAAAGAGTAACAATCTGCCAAACACATAAAAGAGATGTCTGTTGCTGATGAATAAATAAACAACTCCTCCAACAGCCTGAATTGTTTCTAAAGAAATGAAATTTTAAGGGCTTTTGAGCTTTCTGAACTTCTTCCTATAAGTTGTTTTCAAAAGATCAAATATAAATTTTACAATTTATCAATCACATTTCACAAGATTTGGGGTTGTATTTGAAATTCTCTTCATTTCTGCAATTACTTAAACAGAAGACCTTGTTAGCTTTTTTTTTTTTTTTTTTTAGGAAAGGCCCTATATATGAAGAGTTTCACTAAAATATATATGTCTGCACAAATGAACCCAGATATAGGTGTTTGATAGGCCATTTATAACCTCCGTTCCAGATGAACTCAATCAAGTCACTCCTAAATGACTCCTAAAAAGCCAATACTGACACTTTTCTGAAGTACCTTCATTATAAGAATCCAAGGACTTGCATACACGTTTGTTTCTTGCCCTGTCCCCAGCAACTCGCCGGGGCAGCCTTAGGTGCCTGGTGGCACTTTACTCACATCATTTTACACCTAATGATAACAGTTATTTCCAATGAGGCTATTCTGTATTTGTATTCACACCATGATTGAATTAAGTTGCTATATCACATATATGTGGTTCAGAACATCTCTGAACAGGTTTCTAGAGCTGAACATTAAATACTAAATATGCTTGAGGCAGTAACAAATGTCACTAAATAAGGAAGCAAACACAAAATCCCATTATTTTGCTAAATGATATACATCAATTAACTCCAGTCAAAGAGACACAGAGAAAACACAATGAACATGAGCAAATTGGTCTTCGTGCATAAGCAAAAATGAGGGGAATGGGCAAGGGAAACTCCCTGAGCACAGCAGCCACGTGTCCCTGCTCAGGGACTCATGCTCTGTGTGAGTCAACATGCTTGGAATTTGCACTACGGCCTCTCATGCCCCATCCACATGGTTTAAGGCTTGTTAATCTGTCTCCATATACAGGCCACAGCTCTCAGCCATCCTTATCTTTCTTTTTTGTAACTAAAATCATACGGAATTTTGCATGATTTGAGCCAAAAAGCACTTCCAATGTCAAAAAAAAGACTCTCATCAGGAACTTCCAGTCAACTTGAATGAATAAAGCATTAAGAGGATATAGAAGTTTATCCAGGGACTTGTGCAGACAGAGTTTCAATAGACAGTAGCTTCTTTTGAAATATATATATGGCCCTCTCTGTTTGAAGTAGTAATAAAGTTATTTGTACTGTACAATAACAATAAATTTCTGATAAGATACCTCTCATCTGTCAGGCTTTCTTAGACATATCAACACAATGAGTTTTCTTAGCGATAAATTATCTCCCTTATATAGAGATCCAGACTCAAGATTATTCATATTTTATGCCGGTTTAAGCTGCATCACAATTGCGAATATCACGTTTTAACAATAAACCATGAATTCCTTATATTTCCAGATCCTGGCAGATGATCCTTTACTAATACCAATTAATGCTACCTAAACTCCACTGTATGACTACACTATTACTATGTACATATACCCAGGAGACAGACCTTTCCCAAAAGTCAGGGCATAGAACAGTTCTCAACGGCAAACAGTTGGCTGAAATCCGATCACTTAAATAATTAGCTGTTCATCTCAGCATGCTACAATCTTTTAAGGCTGTGAAAACCTGATTAATTTCTTAAATCAAAAATCCACACTAAATTCCCAGGCTATTTGGCAACATTAGGTTTTGCATGGAAGGTTTTGAAAAGAAAAAAGGATTTGGGGATAAAAAAAAAAAAAAAAAAAAAAACCTTTTGAAAATTGGCTTCCTACCCAGCCATCTGACACAGCCGGAAATGCACCTGCCCACAAAGGATTTTTAAGACACCGGACACAAGGAATGGGGTGGATCTACAGCTGCTTGTACATACATCAGTGCAACACTATCTCTTCCTGAAGTTCCTACCATGATGGAGAGTTGTCCTTAACCGGCACAGAAACAAAAACTCCCTCCTAAGGAAACTGCTCTCAGTGTTATATCATTCTCTTCATCCAGGTTACAGTCTTTTCTTACTTCTAATCATTTTCAAAGGTCATTAATCCTTTACTAAATAGCCAGTGACCATGGTCTGGAATCAGTGCCTATGACCCCAAAGGAAGAAAACCCACTTCACTATTCTTGCAGTTGCAGCTATGGAGCTTTACCAAGGAACAAATCTTCAGCTGACAAAAGGTCTACAGATCTATTAGTACTGTTGCTTATGAAATGAAAATGTCTGCTTTAATCAAGATGGTTATATATTTTTCTCTCTACTACCCACTAAAGTGCAAAGTGCCTCCGTTACAATCCAATCTGAAGGACATTTCCTATTGAAAGAAAAGAGCAGCATGTTTTATGAAACTATTTATTTAAAGAACATCTGCTTGAGTTTTCAGAATGTTGCTATAGGATATAGTTACATTAAACTGTAAGGCAAAAACGTCTGTTTTTACTGTGTTCCATATCTCAGTTACCACGTCAAATTTATAGGACCACTTATGTAGGCTGAAAGTTTTCCTAATAAATCATTAGAAGATATTTAGGTCTCTCTCTCAGTTTGTGGTCTTTGTTTGTTTTCCAGTAACCACAAAACATCTGAATTAAATTAGCTAGCAAATTTGATAACTTGTATTCCAGAAGTTGTACATCTTCAAGATATGTGGATGTCACTGCTGCATCAGCACTCTAGTGTTCTGACTGCATTTACATCACCAGGTTCCTCTTCCACTGCATTGCCACTAGATTGGTGTTGAATCACATACAAGCAGTATTATATGGGTTCCACACTTTTAAAGCTGGCTACATAGAATTCCAAAAATATTAATTGTGGAGTAACATCAATTCCCCAACTCCCGTATTTTTAGCAGTGACCCCTGTTCCCACAGCTGGTGAAGCAAAAATTAAGCAGGCATCTTGCTTAGTGCCATAGACTGCAGGGTTTGAGGGAGGAAGGGTTGT
Source organism: Nothoprocta perdicaria (assembly GCF_003342845.1). Lineage (NCBI taxonomy): Eukaryota > Metazoa > Chordata > Aves > Tinamiformes > Tinamidae > Nothoprocta > Nothoprocta perdicaria. Next base: position 3,170,820 of record NW_020454982.1, read on the forward strand.
GAAGGAGGGTTTGTAACAATACCTTGGCAATTATTTTGGTCAGAACTATTTCCTCATTGACACTATGTATGCGGTGGGTGGAATGTTATTTTATTAATTCCAACAACTTCCCAAATAAAATAGAAACATTTAAGTTCCCTGCCTTACCCAAAGATAGTACAAAGCTCTTAATTTTCTTTTTTAATATTGCTAACCTCTATTTTTTAAATTTATTTTTGTTGTCCAAAAGTGAATTCAGTGAATACAGAAAAACTCGTATCCTCCCCCACAAAAGACACCCTTATTTACAACAGGTTACGCCATGGGAGGACAAGGGTAACCCTGGAAATGCATTGACTGGAATCTCCAGGGTGTCTTTCCACATCGCCATTCTTCAGCACTTGGAGTGAAACTGTCAGTTAAATTAGATATTAAATTAACCAACGTTCTGACACAATGGGATTCATCGGAATTTCATATGGGGAGCCGCCGGAGCTACTCCGTGTCAATAACCAGCCGCCTCCGCAGCCCCCATGGACGCACACTGCCACATCAGGCCGGGAAGAATGCAGCGCACATCCCCCTGCTCAAACAGCGGGGTTAAATGTCTGGATTTTTTGGGTGGGTGACAGAGATACAGAGAAAAGGAAAACGAGCAGTCTTTCAACAAACAATTTGATATAACATAATAGGAGCAAAGAGTTTTTTCTGCTCTGCATTGCCCCCCTGGCCCATACTGGCAGACAGGCCGCTTTCATGTGCTCCCTTTCTGTCACTCTTCAAGCTGCATTCCTCGTTTCCTTGCTTTAGGCACCATGTGCAGTTTGCGTATTCCTCCAGGACACCAAACATCCCTGGGAAAACAACAGCAAGAAACCAAACATACACAATATGCAGCCCATTCTCACACAGCAGAAGCCTCCGTCAGAAAATCTAGACAATAAAAGCCTTAAATCAAAAATACTGTCTCCAGGCAGAACTGTATTCTCCTGCTCTCCTGCATCATTTTTCTCTTGCTTCTGGCTTTGTCTTTTGCCAGTGGGTGCCCTGCACCCCTGTTGTCTGAGGTAAAGAAATCTATAATGATGTCTCTTTCCCCATTAAAACGTCCCTGAAAATGATGAGGGATAAATTCACAGGATTTTTAAAAGCCTCAGTGGATGTAAAGTTGGAAAATGAACTGAAGTTGTTTTACAGTGGCAGTCGGAGCACAGTTCAGTGTCAGCGATCCTCGGAATCGGGGCAGGGCTCGCAGAGCGGGTGAGTGCAGGGCCGCTCGCTGCCCACAGCAGCGCCCGCGGCTCCGCACAGCCCGCGGGAGCAGGGCGCTTTCCCACACACATCTGCCAGCTGCTCCATCTTACACACCACTCGCAGGGCCTTCAGGAGAAGGGAATGTTTCTACACAGGAAGAAGGTAAAAGAAAGCAGTCTAACACCCTGCTTCAACCTATCTCCATTTGCGAGCAGTTCCAGAGGTGAACTGCTTAGCAGAAAATACATCATTCACCACGTCTGCATCTCAGGGGTTTGGTATTTCCCAGAGTTTAGCAATACTCCACTCTGAGAGGCATAATCCCTGCGTTCAGTTTCGTTACTATTGCTGATACTACACCAAGGGTATAGCCCGTGCCCTGCGGCTGGTGTTGGGCAGGCTCTCCAGGCTCTCCTGGCTCTCCAGCGATGCTGCTATGACCGAGCTGGGAGCATTTCAGGAGGGCAGCAGACTGCCCAGGTGCAGTGCAGAGATTTTTTAACATCCAGGTTATGTGATTTTACTTTTCTATTTTGATGGTAATACATTTTAAATCATGCTTTAAAAGATTAGCCCTTCACAGAGGAGACACTAATGTGGGGCGAGAAGAATTAGGAGAAAAGGAGAAATAAAAGCCTGTAGTAATTTTTGCTTACTTGCACCATTGCAGCTAACACAGCTCTGAGCCATGCAGATCGCCTGCATGCAGGTCTCTGTGTCTCCTCCCTAAGCCCTGCACTGGTCTTGGGAAGCGGAAAGGCCAAGAGAGACAGAGCCGCGTTCTCCTTGGTCGTGCACGTGGCCTGGCTCAAACAACAGCCCCGCAGAGGTACTCGGGCCCGATGGCTGCAGATGTGGCTCTCTGTTTTCATGTCCCATCTGAACTTGAGGGGATTGCTTTGTTAGATTGCTACGGAGTTCACAAGAGTAGCTCTGAAGCCCACCAACATTGGAGCTTTTGTTTTCTAACTTGCACCAGGTTTCCCTGCAGCTCTTTGACTTGTTATGGACTTGTACTTCGTTGTTTTGGTTGGTCAGGAAAAGCATGACAGGATTTCACAGGGAAACTTAAGAAGGTCTGAAGAATCTTTGGTTTCAAAGCTATTAGTAGGACAGTTCTCTTGAATTTTTGGGTGGCTCCAGGCTCAGAGCCCCCCTGTAGCAGGCACCCTATGGTACAATTCTGGCTGCTTCCAATGAACTAGTAGGAGGTGATTTGTTTTTTTAATACGATACAAATACAGCTTTTATTAAAGAAAATATCACTGTGGAAAGGGGTACTGTCTTTTGATGGTTATAGAAAAAGATGTTTAACCCATTCAATGCCACTTCAATGTGCTGAACAATGAATGAGCATCTTCCACCACTATTAATTAATTTCTATTTGCATATTTGTATGGGAGAGATCATTGTAATAGATATACAAGACACATTTTGCTTTGAGATTTTCTCACATACTTTCTGCATCCATATATCAACTATCCGGTTATATTTAGATTATAAACTCATTGGTGAAGGACCATCCTCTGTGATAGATTTGCACACTGCCTAATGCTCCTACCTTTAAGGAGTTCCGCAGTGCAAATTAATGATGGCAAATAATTAATGATGGCAAATCACCCAAAACGTATAAACAAAAGGACACTAAGTTTGCAGAGGGAAGGATTAAGCAGCTAGGAGATACCAGAATTAACTTTTCCTCTTATTGCCTATACAGTCTTAATTTGGCTTGCACATGTACACATATAAGGATACATACTCTAATTCATGCTCTATTTATACAGGCATATGCCTTATGCAGGAACAGGCAGTGCTCTCCACCTCCAGTAACTATTTCATTTTTCCCCTATTTCATTTCTTAGCCTCCTACGTTCCCCACTGCATCTCACCCAGACTTATGAGTCTTTCATAACTGGCAAATGTGCCAGCTCATTTTGCTTGCCTGTTGTGAGAAGTACATGGCTTGACTTTTTAAACCAATTATAATGTACAGCGCATTTCCAGTTAGAACACATGTCAGTGCAACAGAGAGATCTTCCCACATCTGCATACCAAAAATAGTAGTTAAGCCTCAAGCTGGATACCCAGAAAATAAGGAACACCTCCAGCACTGGCACCTCCAGCATCCTGGTTTAAATCACTCACTGTCTGCCAGTCACAGAACCCAGTTCACTACACTAGCACTGAACTGTCTAGTAGCTGAATGTCCGGCCTCCTCTGGCCATGACCCATCTCCTCAGAGACCTCTCTCAGCTGTCAGTCATTTAGCAGCTTCTTCTTGGAACTAGAAGCTTATTTTAGTCTGGGTAACGGAGCGTTTGAGTCTATGTACAGGCCTCTCGATTTCTCTCTAGGATGAGAATTTGGTGTACGTGTACGCCCTTGTTTAAGACTGCAAAAAGAGTCACTGTGTGATCCTGGCAGGTTTTCTAGTCTGAATAGTTTGGAAAACCAGGACATTAGAGCATGTTGTGTCACATGTCTGTGCCGGGTTCCAGAGACAGACTTTGTGAACAACTTCACTGCAGCACCCAAGGAGATTCATTTCCCATGAAAAGTCAACCAGACAAATGCACCAGAGGACAAGGAGCAAAGCAGCCCAGTCACAAGCTACCAGCACTGCCTGTGGCTGCTGCAGTAATGCACACTGGCCAAGCAGTGCTTATGCCTGGTGTTCTCTGAGGTCAGCACAAAGATTCACTCTTCCCTCAAGGAGATAAACATGTTTTCTCCTGAAGCACCTGCATTAACTGAAGAGAAACGAGTGTTCCACTGAAAAAAAAAAAATGTTACTTCCATTAATTTACAAGTACAAATTCTAAAGCGAGACAAACCGCGGGTGTTTCTAAGCGTGGCCCCAGAGGTGGCTGAGTGCAGTGCCTTCGTGACTGGAAGGGTAAGGCCAGCCCGATGGGAAGAACTGAGCTGATGCATCCCAAATGCCTGACTGGCACTTGTTGAGGAGCTGCCAGGATGTCACTGTGTATGGAAGGGCAGTGCTGCAGCAATCTGCACAGCCTGTATGGATTAATTCTCCTTCCACACACCAGGGCCACAAAGTGAATGGATTTTGCACGAGGATTGCATCTCCAATGTACAGTTAGTTTGTTGGGCATTATCACAAGGTGGGGAACAGCTTATTGGTGTGTGTTACAATGAAGAAGACCTCGGATGAATTATGAAGGTTCCTTTGAGCACTCCCTGTTGCAGTGACTGCTAGTTAGGACAGCAACTCAGACTCCCATAAACTGCTGAGTACAAGAGTTAATTTGTTTATGCCTCCCAAATACAGACAGAATGAAAGAGCAGAAGAACTTCAATTCATTTTTGGACGCCACAGTATTCCGGCATCCGTCAGCCTTCCATATGTAGCTGCTACGGTTAAAATAATACTGGTATAGTAGCACGTCACCAATAAAAAGTAGCAACAACTCTGCCAGTCCGAGCTCTAAAAGTCAACATAAGCCAAGCACAGAATATTTGCCCATTTGTCCTCTGAGTTCCAACTTCAATATTATGCCTAGTATGGAAATCAGAAATGTACTGTAATATCTCAAATTGTTTTAAACACTAACAAAGACTTCATTTGCACTATTACAATAGTTTTTTAAAGGCAAACATCAATTCCGTGTTCTAGTTCAAATGACTTAAGAGTTAGCAACAGATCTAAGCCTTTGAAACTGAAGGAAAGTGAGTTTCAAGGGCAATGTGACACAGAAACTATGTGACCACAGTCACCGGTGGTACATGCTATAAATAGAGAGCTGGGATGTGAAAATGCCTTTATGTAGCAGTAGGAAAAATAAAATTCTTAATATTTCTGTGTGTTCTCTAGTTTTCTCAACTGCTAGCAAATTTCTTCAAAGTATTGTAATTTAGTATTATTCAGGGATATTAACATTTATAATGACTGCTATGCTCATTGCAATAAAAAGGGGTGGACCAGAACTCATCTTATTTAGGCTTTTCTGGTTGGTAAAGGTGCTAAAAAAGAAACGGACTGCTCCACTGCCTTGGCTGCTTAAACCTTGCACTCATCAGCCATATGTCTCCTGTCCTACAACACAATGTAACTGTTCAGTCCTGGAAAATCAGTTGTTTCTTATACAGAGTAATTTAACCATGTCAGCCACATGCCCTCAAGATAATCTCTCGAACAGGATGTGCAACTGATTCCATTTAACACTGAAGTATTCATAAGGAAACATTCAATACTGACGTATTCCAGTGGTTGTCATAGCATAATAAAAGAAAGGCACAAATGCATCTCTCTCCTTATAAATATGTAGCTCAGTGATTGAGTTCATCATGTTTACAGCTATGTGGAATGTCTCGAATTGGATTAATTTCACAGATCAAGCACATGTTAACCTAAAATTTTGCTATGTCTGTTTTTCATCACTTCAGTACCTGGACAGGACAAACACACAAAGACCAATCTTGAATCTAGTGTTTATCTCAAGTAAATGACACCTCTCATTTGTAAATATCTTGCCAGTTTGATAGAAGGTAGGAACAAAAATCAACTTGCATTTTGGACTTTTTGTTTCTTATTTTTCTTTGCAGAAGGCCTATTAAGGCTGCCTGAAGACTTTGCAGACAGCATGACAGAATCCCACTTGAAAAAAATTTCTGCTGCAGAAATTGCTGTCCCAGGGGAAGGTTAATATGTCAGGAATTTGTCTACCATCCCATATGTTTACGTGACAAGTTTGTGAAATGCATCCCTCATGACCAATCCCACAACTGCTGATGCACGAGATAAGAAAGATGAGTTCAACTGAGAGCAGACCTAACTTGAGGGTCTGCCTCTACTACAGCCATTTCTCCTGCTAAACACATAGTACAGGGAAATTCTCACTATTTTGCCCCTAATTTACTACACTCACCACATCTGTATTTGCTGGCATACTGTTTTCCAAGATAGCTCTTCAGCAAAACAAATCCTTCAAATAAGGAGGATGCTGTAAGCCCAGTGGCAAAAAGGATTTATGGGGAAATAAATGGGGAAATTATGGGGATTTATGGGGAAGTAAACCTGAAGGCCTAATGCAAGTGAGTAACAGCTACCTACTCTGTCATGCACAACTTTACATATGCCTGGCTCCATATATAATGGTGGGTCTATAAAATATTTTGCTTCCTGAGAACAGAAGCAAAATATCAGACCGACTCCCGTATAGGCTAGTAAGAGATGGTAGGTAAAGAGTCAGGAGAATGAGGCGATGCCAACATTTACAGTAAACAGAACTTCACAAAAATGCAAATTATATATTTGTTTAAGTGAAGGGATTCAGATTTCAATCTGTCTGATGTTAGCCCATGTAAAAAGATATCTATCTAAGACATGTAGGCAAAAAGGGTGGGGATGCACATATGAGTCTTGTCAAGCCATGATTTAATTTACTAAGCAAACTTGAATACGATGACTCCTGAAAGCCAGTGTAACCACTTTCTGCGAGCTGCCATCAACCTTCTTTTCTTTGCACTCCTGTGTCATATTCCCCTGTCTTAACCTGCCCAGTAGAGTCAAGACCCATCAGCACCTCCGGCCTGGAAATCTGGCTGGTGGATCTAAACCTGCCACCTCCCAGCTTCCCTCCTTCGCAGTCAGGCTTCCTCACCCACTTAATCTTTTCATCATGAAAATTAGACTTTTCTCTAAAATCCTACAGCCAGCAGGCAAACCAATCACCCAAATCCTGATGAATCCCAGAACAGAAAGAGATGTGTTTCTGTCCACGGCTGTATGAGATGAACATGCTGGCTGATCAACTATGGCACTTAATGACAAAGGCATCCATGCAAGCAAGAGGCCTTCCCACTGACCACCCTGCCCTACAATGCTACCAGAGCAGCACATCTGCCTTATCACTAGATCAATTTGCAATACTTACAAATGATAAGAGTCCTTACCATTGAATTAAGAATTATTTTTTAAGCTTAGAAATTCAAACTATCTGTGAGATATATGTATTTTTGTATGTCAAATGCTTTAATAGGAGAAAGACTTAGCTGATAAAGTATTTTAACTATGTGATCTGTACTTAAACTGAACTACCAGCTTCTAGCACAGTAACTGCCAGGGAATTTTAATGGAGCAGGGGAGAAGATAACGACACATGGTTAAGCCATTTAAGCAGGATATTAGAAGAAAATTCAGTGTGAGATCTATCAGACAATGAAAATATTGTCCAAAGGAAGTGATAAAGGCCAAATCACTTGAAATATTTAAAGGTGGACTGATTAAAGCTCTAGAGAGTATAAATATACTGATTCACCCTCCATTCACAGAGAATGAAATCAGCCTCTATTCAGGGATGTGAAATAAATGATTTAACTGGTCATTACAGTCTCTCATTGAAGTGATTCTGTAAGATTGTTTGTCTTCATATTTTTTTCTCAGAGGAAGAACACATCTAAAAAGGGAATTAACCTCAAAGCCTGGGTTAGCCTGCCATAACCATTGCTTTAGTCTGGTATGAAACAGTACTTGGAATGGTATGTTAAGGGTGAAAAATGAGTGAAATAAGCTATTCCAGTGTATTGTTGTTCTCTTAGATCCAGAATGCCTTACCAAAATGATAAATATAAAATAATAAACTAAACTGTTTGTACTTTGGAATTAATTTTTACCCAGTTTCAGTTTTTAGTGGAACACAGTCAATTCCTCCACATGTTGACTTGCAAACCCCACGTTGCAATATCTGAGTGCTGGTGTGTGATATATTCTCCTTTAGCCTGTTTAATCAACTCACCTGAAAAGGTTTTGCTTATTTTTTTTACTTTCTGTTGTTTTTCTACACTTTTCTATACTTTTGAGTCTGGACAATTACAAATTAGGATCTCTGTGTCATAGCACTCAGTGTTATCATAAATCAGCCACTGATGGAAAATGTTGACAAGAGTGATTTATAAGTTTTCACCTCTGAGCCCCATTCAGATGTGCTCTGATTGTTTTGCAATTATTCCTTGGAGGAAATATGTAAGAACACTCCTAAGTGGGGGCACTGGTGGGTTCCTGTCCGGGAACAATGAAAATTATAATTGCAGTACAGGAGCTCTTCCTATTTTGCAATGAAACTCTAACGAGGGCTGGTATCCAAATGAGTTCTTGAAACAGACATCTTTTAATGAAACATTTCCTACTAAACTTTGATAGGAAAATACAACACCAGAATGATTAAGCCTTTACAGGACAATCCTCAAAGCAAAAAACAAAACAACCCTCCCAAACCTCAGTATTAAATGAAGATGAGCCATTATATAACACATCAGGGTTACATCAGTGTTTCCACTACATGGCCATTTTCCAACGGATTTAAATCCCACACAGAAAAAGAGTCAAAATTTGGCACAGTGTTCTCAAGTAGGATGTGCATCTGTCCAAATAAATGTCGGTTCTTTAGGATTTAATTAATAATTATTTAACATTCTAATAAGAGATACAGGTGTAATTACCTGTACCTGTAGGTACACCCGTAATTACACCATTGTGACTCTGTGCAGGACCCAGAAGGGCACAAGGAGCCCTCAGGTGGTCTCCAAACCCTCTCCAACATTTTGATTTCTGTTTTCCTAGCCTTAAGGGTTCCCATTTTCATTTTGCTTTCCACAGTTTGAAGGACAAGGAAGCTCCCTTTAAGAAAATAAAGCACTAGGAGTCTATTGCAATTCAAAGCTCCAGGAGCTGGAGTAACAGAAAAATTCCCAATGTCATAAACATTGACAGCTCTGACTGAGTGAAAATTGTCCAGCATTTTAATTTTCTCTGGTAACTGCCATACATACACGCACATATATATATTTATAAATTTATATATATGTGCATGCAGAATCACACACACTTATGTATGTATAAATAAAAATAAAATCTAATTTTCTGCAGAGTGGGAAGGGTGGACAAGCCTAGCACTGCTGGTGAGGAGTTGAGCCTGCTGTTTGAAGAATGGTCATTCAAAAAGCTTTGCTGAAACCATTTATAGGTTTTGGTATGCACTATTGTACTGAACTATAAATTTTCCTTTCCCTTCCTTTTATTTATTCATTTTTCTGAAGCTGCAGCTTGTATCAGGGTAAAGTCACACGGGTCTGTAAAAGTCCTAACTTCTGGCATGGCTGTGTGTGTTAATCAGTGCAGCCAGGGAAGATAAACACACCAATATGCAGCAGGGCCACGAGGATAATTTCTCTTGAATTTGAGAGTCTGCTAGAAATGCAATGAAGACATATGACTCCCACTGCTCCCTGCACATCCATTGGGCAAATCCAGAATTCTAGCACTCTCTCTGCTAATGGATGCTTGCTATTTTTTATTCATATAAATCTTACCTTTGATTTACACTTTCAAAACACAAAAGAATGGAATCTATTGCATGAATTACAGTCCAATTTTTCATTTCACACTTAAAGAAGTTATAAATTGCCGTATGACACAGCTTTAAAAGAGGACTTTCCATAGAACTAAATTTCAACCCCCTTAAAAGTTGTTAGCTGTATTCACTGAGGAAGCCGGCGACGCCAGGAGGGTTCCCCCTCGCAGGACGAGCGCAGGTACCTGGCTGGTGCACGGCCCTTTGCTGTGGTTACCAACACGACATTTTCTGTGGAATCTTGACCGTTTCCCACGGCTCTTCCAAACAAATCCTTACCATCGGCCAGCTCCGTGCCTGTTGCTGGAGATTGCTAGGCTTTCCATTGGCCAGGATCGAGCATGTCACTCACCGTAACTGCCACCCCTGTGGAAGACCAGGGTCATGAGAAACCTACGCAGAGAGGAATAGCTGAATTCACGTTTTACAATAGTGTTCAATAGCTGGCTCTGCCTGTGGCCTTAAAACAGCAGCCAAGTGCAGCTCCAGGAAACCCCTTTAAAAAGCCTCCCCCATTGCAGACAGGTGGCAGCTGCAATGCAAAGGCCCCTTTTTCGGCTGAGAAATAGACCACATGGGAGTATATATTAAAAATTTGTAAATGTCCTTTTTTTCTGCTTTTGTAGCTTTTCAAGGAACAGCTGCTTCAGCTGAGCCGCTGTGTTCAAAACTCTCAACATCCTCCTAATAACAGATGCACTATTGAGCACTATGAGAGAGTCTCTCCAGGGGAAGGGGCCTGCTCTTGAGGTGCCAAAACCCACAGATATTAGTAAAAAGACAGATGATTTGTGAATTTCCACAACTGTTTGACTCTGTCTCTCACTGTGTTAATAAAGAGTCCATTACAGGAGAGCTGCAGTTTCCCACTCACTCGAGTGAATCACTTATTTTTACCCAACAGGGAGGCAGTTGCTGAGACGGGGGTTCTAATCCGATCTCAGGACACCCTCCGTCTGTGCAAGCAGCCACAGACTCCACGCAGCCCAGAGGTTTTCAGTGAAGCCCACAGGTTTCAAGTTGGAAATGCTTGCAAGGAAAGCAAATATGCTCATAAGGACTAACATGGTTTGTTGCCAGCCAGGGCTTCCAGCTTGAATTATGAACTAGGAGGGTCAAAGGGAGGAGTGAGAGTTCAAGAGCTGCATTGCAAGAGCGCACTGAAATCCCTGCCTGCAGAAACCACAGGCTTTGCCGGGTGGTTGCAAGGAAAACCTGGCAGGCCTTAATACCCTTCTAGCTCCTCTCCCTAAGAAACGGCAACAACGCAGAGTGAACAAGAAAAGAGTTTAGCGTGGGAAGCAGAGGGTCGCCCGCTACCACTGCTCACGGGCCAGCACTATGGAGCACAAAGCTGCCAAATGGTTCCCCAGCCACGGCTTCCCAGGAGGACTGGGGTTGTGTTTATGGAATGCTGCTCCCACGTGGAGGGAGCAGCACAGAGGACAGTATAAAGGTATTTTGAAGTCTAACAAATACCTCAAAGAGGAATGTGTGAAGGTATTATAAAAGTTGAGTACTGCTGTCTCATCAATAATGATTATTATAAAGTAGAGGAGCAAGACTTTGCAAAGAGTCTCCAGGATGAAGACACGTAGTCGACACCAAATGCAACAGACTGGGTTAAAACAAGAGGGTGGGTGAAAGATCATTGCAGGAATACTCTGAGAAGAGTGAACTAAGGAATTGGTAACTATTAACTGTGTGTATTTTGAAAAATGAAACCTACACAGGTAGCAAAGCTCCTGCTAAGAAACAGCAATATCAATGTTCTCTTGCAGAGCAATCAATGAAAAGGCACAAGATTTAATTAGAAAGTGATACTGCTCTTCAGCTATGTAGCAAAAAGCAGTGCTTTATATAGATTTAATGTAGCTTGTCAGACTGTTGCAATTGAACATACCCAGTATTTCTTTAGTGAATTGACTCTGTCAATTCCCTACTCTAAGCAGAAAACAGCAGTCAAAATAATAAAAGGTACTATAAAAGAAAATGGTCTGGTATCAGGAAAGGGGTTTGGCAGGGATGCATCATGCCATTCACTAAAGCTGTTCAACCTCTATAGCAAAATCGTAATGTACATTGATCTTGGTCATTAGATTATAGAGCATGAATCTGAGGAAACAGATGGTGCAGTCTTGGGCACAGCACTGCAATGACGATGATGATGATGATGATGATGATATCCTTCCTTACTGCTTACTCAGAGGAACTGGTTAGGGTCCTGGTCACCAAGTGCCTAAGTGTGTGTTGTTTCTGGACTACACAGCCATGTAATCTCTCTTGTTTTTCCTTTTTGGGAACTAGTAAAGTCCAACAACAATAGACACTGCTAGTGCAGTATCTGGGAAGTAATTTCAATACCCCATTTTGTCAGCAAATAAAGGGCTGTGCCAAAATATCTGTAAAAGATCAGTAATGGCCCATGAAAGCTAGGAAACTGTGAAGTGCAAGTGGGATAATCGCAGAGTTGTTCTGGTCTTTCCACAGCTTACTTTATTCCCTGAATTAAGAAAGAAAGAGTGGAAGCTGCATGACAGTGGAAACTATATTCATCAGGATTATGATTCATGAGGAGACAGGAATTAGGTATTAGATTAGATATTAGATAAATAATGTCAGGCAAGAATACGAAGATTGCTAAGAGGAAAGCAATATTCATGTTAAAGCTTTGCTGGAAGGCTAATTGATATACAATATAAAGCAGCAATCCCGAACCATGATCACCACAACTACAACCATAAACAGTCTTCAGGTGACCAGCAGGTCATCTATCTTCCACCCCCACCAGTTATGATGCAGCATCATAGTTACTTCAACAAGTGATGTGCTAGGTATGGATGAGTGCTTGACCAGGTGACACCAAGGGACACAGGTCACTCACTGGGGTGTCAGATAAGAAATTCTGGGAGGTTCAAATACTTATTGCAGCAGTCCTATCCCTTCTCAGCAGTATGTTTGGAATGTAATAGCAGCCCCCATTTATTAGACAACTATTTTAAGCATTTTTGCCACCAGTTCTCTCTGAATGCATCATCCTATTCATTTAATAAGATTAAATTATTTACCCTCTCACTAAAAATTCTGTAATCAATTTATCTAACTTGTCAAAATATATACCTGCTTGCTTGGCCAATATGCTATCAAAACTACACATTTTTGCAATTTCCACACATTTCTACTATAAAATGGACAGTAGTTTATCTGGTGATTTTGATTAAGTTTAATCCAGATAAGTTGAATTTAAATTCTAGCTAAACAGGAAGTTCACTTAAAACCATCTCAGAATGGTAGATGTGCCCAGATATTATTCTTGGCTACCTTGTGGACTTGCAGTGATAATTCTGGAACATAAAGCAGTATTAATCCTTTGAGCATAATGAGTGTGGATTACAAGTCTTTAAAAACTGCACTGATCAAATAAGATCTCTAAAGTTGTTGTATGACTAATAAAAATGTTCTACTTTTTCCTATGGCCAGTCCGATCCCTACGTACTAGTATGGCAGAGAGATGAAGATCTACATTCAGATCTGGCTATTCACATACAGTCAGATACAACAAAGGAGCTGTGTTACAGTAAAGCAGTTACAATGACGCTTCTTATTACATTTTTTAGAAAAAAAAAGAATTTATTGCTGCATAACTTGGAATTATAAAACAAAAGTCTTCTTTTAGGATACTTATGTAGTTGGACTATATTGTTAATATAAGAAAAAGTTATGTTAAGATCAAAATGATAACAAGCTTTACACTTGATATTTTGCATGCAGTGATGAAAAGTTTTGATTTTTAGACAGACACTCTCTTCTCCTCAAGTGATTTTTCTAACTCCATTGGAAGGTCATACCAGCATGGAACAAGTTGGCCTGAGTCAGCACAGATAGTAGCTGTATCATTCTTCACACTTTAAAGCCTAACTCATATATTTTTTCAATTACAGAAAAAGAGTTCACAACTGCTTTTTCAACATATTGCATTTCAGCTTTTTAAAATAATCCTTCAGATATATACCCCTTTGAAAACAAGAGGAGATTCTAGTTCAAAATGACAAACCCATCGTTTCAGTTAATAAAAAACACTTGTTAAAGCAAAGATGAGCCCTGGTGGAAATGTAAGTTTAAAATTATTTGGACTAAACGTATGTGTAATAAAAAACCTCCCAACAGAGAGGATACATCTTTACAACATATTCCTGTCATTTCTTGTTTTCTAGAGTGCAGGAACACTTGTCCCGCTGTCCGTGGCGCAGCCCTGCTCACACACTGCTGCATGCAATCACGCTGCAGGCCAGTGCAGCAGCACTCAGAGCCGGGGGAACAACACACTTCCAGCCTCCAACCTACAATGGTTTCACTGCCATTTGGCTAATTAGAAATATTTGTATTTCTAAGAGGCCTAATTCAACTGTGGTTGCAAAAAGCCACAATTACTAATAAGAATAACTGGGTTAATTTCTGAAGGGATTTCTAACAACTTTTGTTCAAATTCAGTGCTATTGTAATAACACACAGTGATTTACTTTAATGTTTATGCTGGCATGCTATCTGCTAACATGCTTTTCCAGGATTTGACTCATGATAGTCATAAAAATTGTTTATTCAATTCACTTAAGTTTGTTAGGATGTTTGAATTTAGGTGCCGGCTCCTCCACAGCACCTTCAGTATGAATGTTCGCTATTTGCTCTCTGTCTCCTTCTGCTTTTTCCTTTCTTATCTTCATTAAATCAAATTAAGGCAGCAGCACAACATTACACAAGGCCATTGATGGTTCTTGCCCCCAAGAGTAAGACTACTGTCTTCTTGGATGATTAGTGGCTGCGGCTCACTTTTCAGATATAAGAACCTATTTATTTCTGCTCTAAAAGTGGTAGAAAGGAGAAATTGCCCCAACACAGGAGGAGAGTCCTTCCGAGCTGCTAAGACAGAGATAGCAGCAGGGATCCCACTTGAGCAGCTGGGAAATATCCATTTGGGTGTGCGGGTTGGCCTTGTGGGACTGTTTGTGGAAGCTGTCTATGTGCAGCTTATAAACTCCGTGCTGACAATTAGAAGCTGTTGCTGTAAAAATTCTTAAAAACTGGGCAGCCATGGGAGCCTCCACACAGATCTTAGGTGGGCTGCTTTCACTTCTGGAAATGTCTGTCCCTGTGCACTGTCCATTAAGGCAGCCTATGTACATGCTACAGAGTTAACTCATACATGAGGGGATTGTGTCAAGTTAGGTGGGACAAATCAGGACCTACATGTGTCCTCTTTGCTTGCCAAAGTCCCTACTAGAGACTCACTGGACCAGAGACAATAGCAAGTGCCTAACCTGTACTTGTACATATATATTTGTACTTGTATATATATACTTGTATATATTAAGTAGGTGAGGTAAAGAAATGCTGGGATATGATAGAAAATAGCACTTTATGAAGATCTCCAGAGTAGATAATCCAATATAGACTTTTTTTAACTTGAATATTGCACTGGGAAAAAAACTATCTCTTGGAAGTACACAGTATATATATGGCATATGCTGTAGAGAAGAGGTGATGTAATGTATTTCTCATTCATGAAAGGATTATATGAAGTAGAATCATGCTAGAAAGAAGGGCTTTGCTGTGCGGTTTCCAACAGAATACACCCCTCAAAAGAGAATTCATGACATTCAGGCACTAACTGAATTTTGGAGGGCCTGAATAACTCTCAGAAAAATGTATTTTGAGTTTGAGTCTTTTGAATCCTTTTTGTTAAAATCTCTGTTGTTTCATTACATTTCCATACTGATTTGGTTCCACATGGGTTAGATGCATCACTTTGTTCCTAGAAAGGGAATGGATGACGACCCAGGTAAGTCTGTCTCTGCTCTGGTCACTCCAGACCACTGCGATCTGAGCCAGCTGATTTACTCAAATCCACCTGGCTTTGCAGTTACCTTTGCATGGGTCTTTCTTTCACCTACCCTTCAAACCCCAGTTTTCAGCTTTTCACTCTGCCTCTGGCCCCACTCCTCCAGTAAGATCTGTCTTGGATAGTCACTATTTCTTTTGCATTAGAAAGTGCTGAACAAAATGATCCTAAAGGTGCCTGACAAAATGATCCTTTGGGGGTCATGTTCTTATGGACATCTTACTTACAAAATACTAGCTGATTAAAAGCTCTGTGTATCAGAAAAAGACAGCATGGATGTGTAGTTGTATGAAATTTCCTAAGCTACTTACAAATGGTGTAGGAATCTGTACTCACCTGTCAGAGTAACATTAGGCTTAAGATGATGAATGTAGACATAGAAGGAAAATCTATCTGTGCCTATTCGGCTTTATTATCTAAAGTTGATCTTTTTACTGTGTCTTTATAACATACAATTTGTTGATGAACTGCACTTCTTGCTGTAAGAACTGTCCTGGCTTCAGTCCCACAGTCATAAACCACCAACAATTCCCTTAATAAAATGCCTTTTTTTTTTCTCACAGTGCCCCTTAATTCCCAAGTTATACTCTAGATAGGAAGAAAATTAGCCTCATCTTTACTCAGGTCATCGTAAATAAAAATACAGTAATCAATTCTTTTGTGAGTCTCAATCCACTGGTTTCAAAGAAAAGGACTGTTTTACATTTAAATATTTCAGATTTATAGACATACTGAAAACACATTTCAGAGATTTATTGCTTTTTTTTTTTTTTTTTTTTTTTTTGCTGGACTTATAAAGATGGGCTGTATTGCCGACACCACAAAGTTGTAAACACTCTGGATAAAAAATAAAGAGTAACCCCCACCAAGAACGACTTTCAAGCCACAAGACCAATGAAATGGCTTTGGGTGTTGCAATGTTAAAAGCATTCTTGTTTGTAGACTGCTAAACTTGGTTTAACAAGGACTTGAAATGGACTTCTTAAAGTTTATTGTATAATATGCATACAGTTATGTAGCGCTGTGCTCACATTCTTTGTGAAGATTATGTGGCAATGTTTTAAAAATGGTAATGTGGACAAATAATTACATTTTACACCACTGACTCTTATTGCTTTTACTTTTCATTAATATTTTTATCTCCCATTATTCTTTCTTCATTTCCTCCTTCACCCTCTCTTTTCCACCCTAAAGAACATCCTGGTGATTCTTTCCCCTCTTTTATGCCAACTTTGAATCTGTGCCTGAGCAAGAGACGGGGAACGCGCTCTAACTGCGAGCACAATCGGGTGTCTGTGCCACGGCCTGTGGCTATTAGCACAGACAAAGGCTCTGCACCATTTCAGAATGGGTCTGTACTTCATCCTGAAAAACATGAATGGGAATGTCCTTCCCCACAGGTTATGAAGTATGACTTTCCGCTTTATTAATATGGGAAAGATTAGCAAACATGCAAAGGCCTGAGGCAATGCGTGTAAAGATGAAAAGAGATAGAAAAAGAAAGGAAACAAAGAGAGAAAGAAAGCAGAAATCAATCTTTTTAGGGGAAGAAAGTTGATCAGTGAACAAACCTTTATTGTCAGGGGGATAACTCTAGGAGAAATAGGTTCCAAAGCAGCAATGAATGTCCCACTATCACTTATATCAATGGAGACGCCTCACAAAAGCTCAGCTTAAAGAATGTTTGACCAGTTACTTCAGCACAGGTAAATACTAGAATTAGTTTCCTTTAGCCCCAGCTACAAAGCTTTTTTTTCTCATTGATGTAGTACTGAGGCATCTAGAACTACAAATCAAACACTTCTTTTCAAGAGCAGCTCTTAATTCCTCCACTAAATCTTGCCATCTCTTTGACTTCCTTAGGAACCACTGTTGCCCAGAACTTTAATTTTCTCCTTAGTCCACTACAGCCTGAGACATAGTGTGCTGCACGCAGCTGATCCTCTGCTCCTTCCATGCACACATTGTGTCTTTTTAAAGGTTTATCTTGTATACTATTCCTGAATGTAACCTGAAAGAGTTGAGTCCTCATTATGAGCAACTTATGTTTTGTTGCACATGCCAAGAGACATGCCAAGAGAATCATGTCCAAAGACTGTGCTTAGCTTTATAAAGATCCAGCTGCTGGGAGAAGAGCCTTTATTTCTGCTCCTTTAGTTTGACCAGGAGAGAAAAGTAAATGTCATCACCTGGCCCAGCTTCCTTTAAAGAGAAGGCTGATAGTTTGGGTGCCGTGCTTGATAGCGCTGCCTACCATTAGGATTGATACAGTTCAGCCTTTTTCTCCTTGCAATGAACAGCTTCTCCTGCAAAGCACAATGTCGTGTTCTGTGTGCAGGAGGGAGCCTATTCTCATAATTCAACAATCCCATTTGAAGATTTATGCAAGCAAATGGCATCTGCTACGTGTCAAGCAAAAATATGAGCCATCCAGCACTTTAATTTAAAGATGATGCCTTCTGCAGTGTAATACTAAGTAATGTCATGTGTCTGACATACCCATTAGAGCATGTGAGACACACCCTGCAACATGTTTCAAATTAATTCATCCTTATGGAAAAAAAAAACTTCCTTTGCTTGGGAGACTTTTTATTATTATTAAGGAATTTCATGGGCTAGCCTATTCTTCAACCAAGGAGCCTTCTCCTTTGCCTGTTCTTGGCAATCTGACTGTATCTTGTCTTCGCCTGTAGCATGCCAAAATCTCAGATGACTGGAAGAGATGGAGAAAAACCTCATGGTTTCTGCCCCTTTTCTTGTTCCACAGCACCAAATCACTCTGTTGCAGCCTTCCTAATATAGACATGGGTAATGAGGATGATGATCGAGTGCAGGACTATAGAGGATGGGGTTAAAGCATAGCTAGTATTATCACTTACTTCATCCTATCTAGCTAAGTGAGTCTTTAGCAGTCTTTTAAGATGAGGGTTCTTTTCAGTTTTTATAATTACTGGTTTAACAGAGATTCCCTCTTGCTTTTTCTAGGTTACTTGAGAATACAGAAGTGTCTCCAGGAATGTGAGCTGAAGCCATCGATCAGCTTGATTTTCAGGGAAGGCAAAAGAGCATAAGGAAACGCTGGGGAGGAAGTGGTAGCTATCGAGTGTTCAATGCAGTCTACTTCTGAAGAGTTCTTAGCAGGTGACTCTTCAGCTGTTTGCTTACCTCTTCAAAGTGCTGCACAACACAGGTACCTTTGTTCCTGTAATCTGCAGGACAAAACTGTTTGAAAACTTCAAAAAGAACACAGATTTAGGACAACAGTGAAAAAGCTCTCAATGCCAGTGCACTTTGGGCAGAGACACATCAATGCAGAGCTACTTTCACAAAGATTCTTCATCTGCCTTTTTCTACAATGCATGCCTGTAAAATATTGAATTATTCATGCAATTGACTCCAGTATAGGGCACTACCAGGTTGAACATTACTCTCTTACTTTGATCTTTACATATGGTTCTTTGTAATCACGAATGCAAATGCACCAGCAGGAGTACAGACGCAGTAAGATCCTCTGGATTAGTTTGTGACCCCTTGGATTTGACTACAGGACAGCAGCTCTCCCGTGGTCGTTAGGTGCACGGAACACAAGCAGATCACGGGAAGGGTGGCACCACCGGCGCCAGCAGTGCCCGGGAAACACACGGATGAGGCGCCCAGGGACTGGGGTAGCAGGCAGGGTGCTCAGGGGGTTGAGCTTGGACTCCATCATCTTGAAGGTCTTTTCCAACCACAGTGATTCTGTGATTTTGTGATCTATAACAAATTAGACTTAAATTAGAGTCCTGGTCTGAGGAATGACTATATGAACAGGCCCAAGTAGAAAATAAAGTTTCCTTCTCTCAAACTTTGTTTTGAAAACTTCTGCGTGCCTGTGGAGTGCAGTTCCTTCCAGCTTTGAGGAAATAACTTCATAGGAAAATGAGGAACTTGGTTTATATCTCAAAGTTTTATTATACTGGAATGGATTTAAAACACTCTTGTGTTTTGAGAACTAAACCATCACTATTGTTCTGCCATTACTGCCTAATTGCTGATAACAAACGGAGCCAGTCACTGGGGACTGAAGCTTTTACGGGCACACACCAAGCAGTGCTATTCGAATACCCTTCCATATTAGTAGCACAAATAATTACACATTGCTGAGCTATAATAAAATCAATAGTAACAGACCATGAGAAACAGAAATATGATTCTGCAACTGATTAACCAGAGAGAGAATTGCTTTGAGAATTCAGTTTTAACAAAATGGATCCATATCTTGGTATGGTATGTCTCATAAATTTCCGTGTTAAGAGATGGCTTGAAGTTCAGATTACTTCCCTCATTCTTCCCCTTCTGTGTTCAGAGAGGAGTGGGAATGGCAGGACGAACTCTCCGGGGCCCTGAGTCCCGGGAGATAAAGATTCCCTTACTGCAGATCCTACGAGAGTGAAGTGTAAAGCTGCCATCTTATGACTCCCTCCCCAAGGAAAAAGTTAGGAGGGATGATTCAGGATTTGGGCCTCAACAGGCAGCATAGAGATTAAAAGCGTTAAGGAGTGCTGGTGCAAACTGGGGAAGTTTTGCTGAGGCTCTACTTGTAGCAAGAATCTCTCTAGCCCTCAGAGAACACCACAGTTGAGGGATTTCAAAAATGACTTAAAGCCATTAAACCCCTTCATCCTGGGCTGCACAGCCTCTGCCTCACCTCTCACAGCAGCAGCCAAGTAGAACAATCTCCTTCATTTCTTTGTTAAAAAAAAAAAAAAAAAAAAAAAGATAGTCTACCTAAGCATTTTTCCAATGAGTTGGGATATTTTTTATTCTGTGTAATAATATTATAAACCATAGTCTTTTTTTCTATATAATTTTTTAATTATGATTTCTATGGTAAAGTCATGGTTTGGGACTGCCTGTGCCAGCGCTTTCTCAGTGCCCAGGGCGCAGAGCAAACTGTGATTCTGCAGCCGCTGCTGACTGCTCCGCTCCAACACAGTTCTCCTCGACAGCTCAGGTGGCAGCCCACACCAAAATCATTCTGCTTACTCAGTACAGACTGCAGATTTACTTGTGTTGCCTTGCCTTGTTGTGCATAAACTAGCCAACTGTACGGGCAGTCCCAGTGTTTCGCACTGACAAGCCTAATCCTTACACATGCACTTTAACTTGCCCATCAAGTCAATCCCCATGAAACCCTGAGTTATATTTTCCCATCAATATCAGTGACATGATCAAATCTTTTCTGGTACTTATCTTTGCAATCAGGTTGTCATTCCTGAAATGTCTCTCATACTTTCCCACAACAAAGACAATCAACAAAGAAGCTTGAAAAAATCACTATTTGATGAGTACAGATCTGCCTGTATCTTTTAAAGTTAGCTTAGCCACTAAAGCTGTAATTAATTCTTATAGATGATTATGTTTTTTCTTCTGATCCCAGCTTAATGCCAGATCTGTGAAATGGGACCAGCCACATGGAAAATTCTTCAGCTATCAAACTAAAAACACTCTAAATCCATGTTTTAAGAGATGAACTTCAAAAATGTGTAATGACTGCTACATGAACAACAATTTAAGCACATTTCATTTCAACTGAAGTAGCTTTAATTTACATTGGAAGTAACCTAATTACACAGGAGTTTTTAGTAATGCATTGTTCTCTGACCTTTTATCTTTGGGCTGAGAAACATTCGGAATCAGGCTGTTAACTGCTAAATCACACTGCTGAGCGGTAAGTGAGCGAAAGAGTGAAAGAAATACAAGTGAAAACCAAGAGAAAAAAAATAATCTAAGACTCTCTCACATATAAAACTACTCACCAGAGTATTTCAGTTTTGGATATAATATTTCACTACAACTACTTTTGAAAATTCCAATTAAATGTTTAACTATTAGGCAGCTTAGTTCCTACTGACTGAACTCTGGTGCCTTTTCTTTAATTAGGTGAGGGATAAAAAAAAAAAAAAACGCAGCTTTTGTTTTATATTTTGTATTAAAAGAGATAGAAAATACTTAGATTGAAATACAGGTATACCAGGAATCTGAAGTATTTATTAAGAAAACAGTAGCTGAGAGATAGTATCCTATAAACAGTCCTAATGCAGTGATAAGGGTGTTACAATGAAATCCTCAGCATCCATATAATTGCGGCTTATTTCCTGATTTATGTGGTTTTAGGCATCTTTGATGTCATTTCAAGTCCATTGAATAAAAATGCACAGATTCTATTAAGAAATACTGTTTTACATATAAGTTTATATTCCCCCCTGACCCTTCCTCCTAACGAAAAGTAATATTAGAGTTTGTCTTTTGAGGAGAATTACATGCAAGTAGTCTCATAGAGACTGATAAAATCAAACCTCATTAGTATTTCCTGTCTTTGAGCATAAATAATGACTAAGTTTCGGAGACTGACAGACCTTTGCATGAATGGCAACAATAGCAATTGTCATCTGTGAATTGTGCAAGAGCTATTCTGAAAATTGTCCAAGGAGTAGGGAAAAAGTTTATACTTTTGCAGAGTGGACATTAAGACTGAGAGAAGGCTCTGTTAGGCCCTTGTCTCCAATTTTCTGCCCTGATTAATTACAAAGACTGCTAATTGTGTATTGAGGTTAGCTAAAAGCATGTGGTATTTGGTATCTGTCTAGTCATGTCAAAATTAAAAACTTTCTGCACAAGTGTTAGGTCAAGGAAAGTACCAAGCTGTTCTACCCTCATTTGGTTTTGCTTATAGATCTTCTAAAATATAAGTATTTGTATTTATATCATATGGAATGTGAAGCAACTGGTTAAGAATGCAAAACTTAGAAAAAAGAATATAAAAATAGCAGAGGAAGCAGTGATTTCTAAATGTCATTAATCCATGGAGATTCAGTGGCACAGTTTGTAAACAAAGGAAGGATCAGATTGTTAGCAAGTTGTCCATACACTGTACATCTAATTCCTGTTTACTGTTATTATACACCCAAGCACAAGTGAGAAGCTAAATTCTCTCTCTCTCACACATAACCCCTTCTGCTGTCAACCCTCCACGCTAAAGATTCTGCCATTTAGCATTGATCCCTCCAGCTTCTCTCTATTGCTTGACTTATTTCTGTCCCAAATAGCCATAACGATTCCTTTTAGCTCTCCTTTTGCTGTTCCCCATGCAAATTAATCTTGCTTTCAGCAGAATCAAGACATCTTTTCAGCCTTCACGTGCAGTTGTTTGATGAAAACGAAAGGTGCCCTGAAGCTTACTTGGCTCCAGGCGGAACGACAAATTCTGGAAAATTCACATGCAAAAGAATTAAAGTGGTCAGGTGGTGTCTATCTAATGCTGGTATTTGCCTTAAGTGTTACAAGCTCTATGGCTGTATTTGGAAATTATCAATGAGAAAAATAAGAGTAGACTCAAATCCAAATACAGATCCTAGGATCCATCCTAGAAGTCACAGAACCAATGAAATGTGTGCTCAGTGTCTTAGCAGCACTTCATATCACCTTCTAATAGCAGAAACAGGGCTGCAGTCCAGGTGCAGAAAGGTACTAGCAGTTCATGCTGACACCAAAATACTTGCTGTCTGAGAGCTAATCAAGAAAAATCTCAGAAGTGAGATCAGAAAAATACTAGACTCATAAAAGGATGGTGATCTGCGACTGAGAACTTCTTACAAGGATGAGGCTGTGAAAGAGAAAAGTATAATGTGTATTCTGCCCTGAGAAGTAGTTCCTAATGCTGTGGCAAGGAGACTGAGAGCATTGAAATTTTCTCTCCCTTTTCCATTTCAAGTCATTGCTAGCAATTAGGGGGAGCTACATTTCGTGGTCTTTAGTCCTATGGAAGCATTATCTAAAAGTGAAATAAATTGCACTTTACTGCTTTATCTGAAATCTCTTCATCTAAGTTTGTGTCCTAAATATTAGCATAGTCACTTTGTTGCTTTTAGATAAACATCAACGTTACATTAAGCACATTTTTTCACAAAATAGCCCAGTGAAGACAAAAGGCTTGATTGTTTTAAAGTAAGCCAGGTTAATTGAATAAGAGGATTTGGATTATATTTCATGTCTCACCAAGGTGCAGATAATGGAATTCTGTTCCTCCAATTCCAAATGTAAGATTAAGAACAAGGATTACCATTTACCACAGCAGAATGGATCATGCTATCATGGGATACAAAAAAAATGCATACTTAACAAAAAATTTGGAGTTTCTCAACTTCTAAAGGAAACATGTAATGCTGACAAAAGCTTTGCAGATTTCTAGCTCTAAGTAACTTCTCCTGATGACTTCTTTTGGCCACTTATTGTAGGCTTCATGGTAGGAGCATGACTTGACTACGAAGGATTACTGAATCATAAAGGGATTGGATTTCCAAATAACGTCTATTCACTTATTAATTTTTTTAAGCACAACCTTTCCTCCTGGATTCATCATGGAACAAATTAAATAAACAGGTTAGCTTACTGTTCTCATGCTGTTTTTTCAAACATTCACACTGAAGAAAACAGTCTAGTGGGACAGGTCCAAAATATAACGAGTCCCATAAATGCCAGAGCAAGACTCTCAGGTGCACAAGAACTCGGCCTTGTACAGTGGAAGATAAGAAAGCAGAAGTGCAGTAAGTCACTGCTACTGCTCCTTAGGACAGATTGCTCCTCAAGGGGCTCCCAGAACTGCTTAGAAGAAACCATGAGATGCTGTAAATGGCGCTGTTAGGGATGCCAGGGCCACAGCTGCCACTGATGGCCGGTGGTAGAGCCTTCCCTTCTCTAGTTCTTCATGTAGCGGCCTAAGAAGGCGTTGGCAAGGCAAAGCGGTCAGAAGGTTGCTGGAGACGGGAGGTGCTGGAACACAGCCAGGCCTCTGGCCCTGCCTCCTCCAGCGCATCCTGCATGCCTGACAAGCTGCTACGTGAAGAGGGGAAACGTTGCTGCTGGTGGGGAGCCGCCAGTGACACCGCGGAAAGTCTAATCCCTCTCCACAAGCTGTTTTCCACTTGTGCGCTGCACTCCTACACAGGGCACTAAGCAAAATCGTAACAGCAAAGTCTTCATTGGTTTCAGCAGGAAAACTGAGAGTTTATATATGTTATTTCCTTCTTTACCTGGATGATCCTTCAGCAATCCCTAGCACTGAACTGCTGCTTTGCCATATCACAAAAGCTGTGCCCTTGAAGCACAGCACTACTGGAAAACACGTTACACCGTTTAACACATGCAGAAGCAAGCTTACAATATTCAACAGTTGCTCATAGCAATTACGCTGTGATCATAACTTAATGGATGTCTATGCTTAAATGCTATCTTATACCTAAAAATATGACAATAAAGAAATTGCAGCCTTTATTGCTGCTGGCAGTTCTCTATCTGTTCAAATGGTATACAGTTCAACAAGATGTGTAAATAATTATGTTTTGCATGATTACACTCTTCTTTCCAATACAGTATGTGCTTAAAAGTGTGTTTAATTGTTTAAGTGGAAGGGAGAACGTTTCCTAAGTGCTTAGGAGCTTTACTGGTAAGACAAGCATCAGTGACTGACATTCAGGAAGGCCGCAGGACCAGCCAGAGGTGCACAGTGATTAACGGGAGATACAAAAGAGGCTCAACTCATGTTAAAATATTCGCTGTTTGGTCCTGTGGATACTGTTAAAAACATGGCATAGACTATTGCCTGTATGTATGTGCTCAAAAATTGATAGTGGGACTTTTAAAACCAGCTCCCTGCAGACAGATCAACAGACAGACATACAAATACAGGCAGGCCTATTACATTAGCCCGCTCTGACCAAAGTGCTGCTCTAGTCCTCCGAAATTCCATTTGTCAATAGTTCAGTTTTATGACCTCTCTTCCTTCTTGTTATTTAAAAATCTTGAATGGCTAAGAGCTTATGATCATGACAAGAGGGTAACTTTTTTTAATGTTAAAAGAAAACTGAACAAGGAAAAATTCTTCATTAATAAATACATGTGGTGAAAGATACAAACTCTATTGTTTTCACTGAGGTTCACTTAATAAGTTCAACCTCTACCCTAGACATATACCTTACATCTGTTTAATTTAATCTGAAAAGACAGACAGTGTTAATTACTTTCTGATGGTTGTTCTGTTCTGCGGCTTTGGCAAGTGAGAAAAGACAAATTCCCATGGTTTTAAACCAAGGGAAATGGCTTCTAAGGAATAAAAATCACTTAAGCTGGATAGCAATATAATATTAAAAGCTGAAAATCTTAGGGGTTTGTATCTGTAATATGCATATTAAGATGTAAAAATGTACTCAGATGCTAAATTGTGTCTATATTTTTGACTGTATATTTGCACTGTGTGCTGGGAGGATACAGCAAAAAACTTCTCTACAGTTCTGAGAGGAGTATACTTTGATTTTGATTGTCATAATTTTGTCAGCATTTACAATAAATCTACAGAAAGTCATGTTTGACCAAAGACTGAGTTATGAGCTAATACTGCAGAGATTTCTTTTTAGTGTATCTTTAATTAGCAATAATGGAGCATTCATCCCAGACTTGCTTCAAAGAGTCTAGCTCATCAGGGAACAGAAACAAACTATCTGCCATATGTGCCAAGCCAAAGCAATCTGAGCTCTTAGCTGTTCACAAAGACTCATTTGTCAAATGACTGAAAAAGAATTGACCCATAATCATTCTTGTATCTGATATGGACTTCTGGTCTCTTCAAAGAAAGGTAAGATCAATTGTGCCACATCTTACAGAGTAGGAAACTGAGGCACAAAAAGTTCCTCATATCTCTTATCAGGTAAAAAACACAAGTGAGTCATGGCAACTTTTAAGTAAGAATGATAAATATGATGGGTATATCATAGAACAACATCTATTCTTGATGCTAAGATTCTGAAATATTTCTGCATGTTTTACACAAATTAGCAGGGAGTGCGTCTTTTAGATTTATTACTACTATAGCTGCTTTAACTACTTTGAATTTCTTTTTTTTACTTTAAAGAACATAAATGTAGGCCTGCTATATCAGGAAATGCCACATTGTGAGACACAGAAGTTTGTTCTGTCATAAAATTACCATATCTATGCTATGAACACCATGGATAAGAATTGATTTTTCATCTGGTTCAAAAGGAGTGTTTTTATTGTCTTAAAGCTTAGAGAATCATTCCAATGAAACAATGAAAAAAAACAAATAGAACTTCTGTGGGGAACAATGAAGCCTCTTATAACAGTTTCTTTAGTGCTTTATCTGCTAACCTCATGATAATTGGATAAATTCCTTCTGAAATCTTACTGCATGATATGGTAAGTATGGCAAAATTCTCCTGTAAATTTAACCTTTTTCCCTCATTAGCTACTGAATATGACATACTAACTGACTTCGTGCTTTAATGGAACATTTAATTATGCATTTAGTTTTGATTAAGAATCACACTCTTCCTTATTTTTCTTCTTTTTTTTCCACTTTCAGGTAAATGTGTAAATGCCAGAACTAAATACAGCTAAACTCACCTAACTTTTCTCACATATCTGTTCCTAGTGAACTCAGTGGGATGGCTACAGTGAAGGGAAGATGTTTTTTATGGTGTATTACATCATGTAAAGACGTGGAAGAAACTTCACATCTTGAGACAGCAGCAAAAACTGTATAGAACTAGACAAACGGCACGTTGCTTTCATTGCCCAAACACTTTCCATGTGTCAATAAAATTTTATCTGAGTTCTCCAACTGTCTTCATTCTTGTAAAGCTACAA
This sequence comes from Nothoprocta perdicaria, assembly GCF_003342845.1. Classification (NCBI taxonomy): domain Eukaryota; kingdom Metazoa; phylum Chordata; class Aves; order Tinamiformes; family Tinamidae; genus Nothoprocta; species Nothoprocta perdicaria. The sequence continues at coordinate 3,198,021 of NW_020454982.1, forward strand.
GGATCCACCATTTGTCCCTCAGTTTTAGCTAGTGATTCTGTGTAAATTAGGAGTTATTCTAGTTAAACCAATGGAAGTCAAACTGGGACTGCAGTACAGAAAAAGTTTTAGATCAACAGTATCAAGTATATAGGCAGTAGCAGACTGTTTCTTTACAAATAAATACAATATATAATACACAAAGTTGTGTGATTTCTCTGTGGTAGCCAGATCATCATCAGGGCTCTTCCTGACACAACAGTATTTGTTAATGGTACCTACAAAAGTCACCAGGCATCCCCAGAGAGCACTGCAGCTTCACAGAGCCCTGTAGAAGAAACAGCGCCTGCAGACCACGGCCAATTTCTGAACTCAACAGCTTCAGTTTCTGCAGAAACAAAGGACTGGAACAGACTTCCTAGGTCTTGCAGTCATGTCCTCCACTATTATAAGCAACACATTATATATAATGTTTATCAGCAACTCTTCAGCATACAGTAAGGGAGACAATTGTATGGAAAGCAGTTGATGCTGGCTCTGGGATGAACACCTCAAAGTGAACTTTTGTCACACAGGCACAACACAGTCATGTTAGGACTGTCTTTAACCTACACCCCACGGGATTGCCGCTGCCTCTCGTGTCCCATGCTGGGTGGAAAACCTGGAGTTTGTCCTTAGTGGGAGCTCTCTAAGCTGCTCTCTCCTGGTTTTGTGAGAACAGAACTGAACTGAGGCAATACAAGGATGTGGGAGTCAGAAGCACAGAGAAGATTAAAGCAAAGATCATTGAATGATTTTACCGTCAGCTCAAGGAATGAGAAACTGTCTGGAGTCTGAGCATATGAAATTGTTATAGTAACAGGTTTGTAATTGTCTGCCTTAAGATCACAAGTAATCACCAGCAAAGGACTTTGCAGAAGGCAATCAACCTTTCAACGTCTTATTTTTTGAAAGCTTTAGGTAAATGTGGTGAAGGCCAAAACTTCTGCTTGTCTAGAAATGCGATGTTAGCCCTTCTGATAGAATAATCCCTATACTTTCCTTAAAAAGAACACAATCTGCTTCTTGCACAATTTTCATTCCTACGGCCGCCTTACAGAGTGCTTGTGGACTGCCCATAAAGCTGCCACCAGACAGCCCCCTACCTTGGCATTCCTCAGCTCGTGGGTTCCCCTATGATATGGAAATTGCTTAATATTTATGTTGAAAGTCTTACTACATGTATAATAGGCAGACTGACCGAGCAAAGATGTGTGCATTGAAAGCTTGTGTTAAGGTTTACTCCTAATTTTCTTAAAGAATAATAGTATTGAACAAGCTCACAAGGTCAACACTTGTAGAACTAAAAAGAGCTGTGTTAGTAAGAGCTACTGAGCACTTATCAGTCAGCATCTAGTTTGAGAACATCACTTAATATCATTTTTCTTTTCTTCTTCTTCTTTCTTTTTCTGTATTTACAAAGCATTCAGAGTCTCTTCAGTTTAAATATCCAGGGAGGTATTTTTTTCAGAGTTATATTTAAACTTGAGTTAGTGATATTAAAAAGACATTAAAAAAAAAAAAAAATTGCACACCGAAGAATGATCACAGAACTTTTCCTGTCTGCAAAGTCAACCCAAATAACTCCTAATATTAAAATGAGGAGTGTTTAGTTACTTCTGTGACAAATACAATAAGAAAAATGATTTAATTGTGTGAGTAGAATCTGTGCTTATTTTGGCATATTCTGCAGTTACAGTCAACCAAATAGAACCAACCCATTTTCAGCAACCACTGGCTTTAAACAATCTATGCTGACTCAGAGCTATTCAGAAGCCAAATATAGCTTGTACAGTATACGATATTTATAGATTTTTTTCTCTCCGACAAGATTAGAAATACAAAGTGAATGTTCAAGAATGTAAGCTTCTACATTAAAATATATTAAAAACATGTTTAGTAGAAATATTTTAATGAAATAAACAAGTTGATTTTTCCATACATCTGGGAATTTATGATAAAAAAATCAACTTTGATAAGATCTGTTTCTTAAAAAGGAGATTGAGAATGTGGTTTTCTAGGCTTACTTGAATTTGCAAAAGAAAAAGAAAGTAATGCATTTCATTAAATGCCAAGATAAAAATCAACTCATATTCTCATGTGCTTTAAAACATACAGTCAAAAACTGAACTAGCCCCAAGTTAACTAGAAATTAATCTTTAGTCCAAGAGAAGAATTAACTACACATTAAGTTTGTACAGTGCAGTGCCCACAAATAATCTGTGACTTGTGCAAGCAGAAACAGGATATGTTGAAATTGCTTAGCAGAGGAAGATATGCATTTGAATCCACTTTTCTTTCCCTCACTCTTGCTTAAGAGGCAAAATAGCTCCTTTTAAAGAAGCAGAAATGAAAGTATTCTGAAAAATCTGTATGAAACCAGGTTCTTTAAAAGTAAATTTTCTAGGGAAAAAAAAAAGTTTAGAGATGCTGCTTGGATATTCACTCTCATGAAATTTCACTGACTTTGATTTTATTTTACTTTAATATAGTAATCTAGCATTGCATTTTTCTCCTACGCACTGAGACTATGTGCCATCCAAAATATATCCTTATTTTTGGGAGACTTCCTTTTAAATTAACTTAGTCTTTAAAAATAATGTTTTTAAAAGAATATATGTTTATGATGTACATTTGAAAGCAATTATAAACTAAAACAAAACCAATACAGCAGTTGATGAAAGTAGAAACAGATTTTAAGTAAGTGCCCCATGGCAATTAATGACAACAGGCCTCCAAAACTGGAAGCTGAAAGGAAAGCTTTGTGTGAATCCAGCATGTATTAATATTCCTGCTGAAGACAAGCAGCTGAAGCAGAATACATAGGAAGAGAGAAGGGATGATTGGTCATATCTGGTCTTTAAGATACTCACATCTGGGGGAAAAATAAAAGTGAGCATTCAAAAAATTGTCTATCATTAAAATTAAGTCTTATATATTTGATGTTTATCTTCTAAAGGCTGATTCACACAGGAATTCTATAGGAATATTCACGCAGGAAAATGAGCACACTGGTTTGGTCTCTTTTCTGGAGGTAAAAAGAGAATGGGGGGAAATATTATAACATGCATTATACTTACATGGTCACACTTGCCTCTGCATTACTATCACTGAAGGGTGTTCCAGCCTATTTCCAAAGCCCTGTGAAGTCACGGGCAGGCCCGGGGCTTCAGAAGAGCTTGGGTCACTTATTTTCTGTGGGGTCAGTTACTTGGGTTAGTTCCTACTACCATTTTATCAAGACCGTGGCACAGATTCTTGACCTTCAACCAACATAAATACGCTGTAACTAAGCAATGCCAGAACACCCTAAAGGGGCATCTCTGTGGTATTTCACAGACACACATTTGCTTTGCCCATGCTCAAAGCTTGTTGCCTGAAAGACACAAGTTTGCAAATGACTGTGTAGACCTACCTCCAGAAGCAGCAACTCACATGGAGCACAGAAACCTCCTTAGTTGACTTCATGGCCAAATCTACTGCAGTGACATATTCTTCTTTTAAAATAGAATATAAACATTATAGGGAAAAGATTGTATGTTGTAGCACTTAACCATTAAAAGCCTCTTTGAAGCTTAGGCCCAGAAAGATATTTTGACAGCTACAGAAAAGTTCAATGTTAAAATATTAGTCTTAAAATCTTTACATTAGAATGAACTGTTTTACATCTATTGACATTGAAAGTGACCCTTTCGAAATCAAATACAGTCTAACAAAGATATTGTCTGGGAAAGACGCTCATCTTTCTTATTTGCCTCACGTATGTTTGTGACAGCCGGAGTTTCCTCTAAACAGATAAGTTAGTATGTCCTAAATGTTGTTTGGCTAATTAGTTGGGAATGTCACATGTGTTCCTTATTGCAACACCACAGGGCTGGACTTCAGAAATTGTACTTTGGTGCAGCCAGTTGCTGACAAGATGTTACTGCATTTCCATTTTGCTACTGATGTCAAAGATCAGAGATTTAGGCAAACAAGTGTGTTCAATAATGGAAAATGAAAGCTTTTTATTTGATTTGTAATTTTGCTTAGCCTCTACAAAGTTAGTAACAGTGACCCTCAGCAGAAACTAGTTTACTAGGTAGTAAGTTCAGTAACTTAGAAACATTACATATTTGTGTAGAACATGGCAGTGTTCAGGAAAATTAGGTTTGAAATCCATTTGCTAAGAAGTGGAGAAAAAAATCACTGAGCTTAAATAACAAATACCAACAAGAATCTAAAATATTCTAAAACATGCCTTAAGCAATATTTCCTCCTCAGTGATAACACAATCTTTCTGCACATGCCTCTCTGTTCTCCCATCCACTTTATGATTGAGAAGTCTGACAATCAAAAATATTCAGTCTGAGAGTTGTGTGTTTACAGAATTTTCATTGGAAGGCAGGTGTCCCCTGAGCTTCTGAAAACTAGGAAAGAGCTCCCAGGCCTTGCTCACAGGATTTCCTACATGACATGTAACTGATCATTTGAAGTAAAAGCCATTTCTTTCCCTGCCTTCTTCTGCCTGCTTTCAAGAGAAATATTTATTTATTAGTCAGTGTGGTTGCGAAAATATCTCAGTTTAGGTCGCTCATCATGAGCTAGTCAAATAGCTTCTTGTGATTTAATTCCCTATAGGAATAAGAGCATTTCCTTGTCTCATAGGGCTGTTTTGAACATAAAAAAACACTAAGAACAGAAAAGTGATAGCTGTCCACGGCAATGGAAGCTAAATATACCCTACATTATATAAATGTAATATTCCATGTTTGCTGAATTTAGCCTGCAGATTAACTAGGGCTATGAAAATGTCTTAGAATCATAGAATCATAGCGGTTGGAAAAGACCATCTTGGTCCGTTTTGCAAAGTGCAATGCAAATCTGTTGTGCAACATTCATGTTTGTTATTAATAATAAGAGATACTTTTAGATTCAGGAGTGAAATCTGATTTTCCTGGCAGAGAGTTGTAATTTCAAGGATATTACATGCTTCTCCTGAATTTCCAGAGTTAGTACACTAGTAAAGAGGATATTCCTTTGGGGAGGAGAAAGTCAGAAGCCTTTTGGTTCTCAGTCAGTTTGCACAAGAATGTTAGCAAAATGCCACAAATGCATGAGTTTGCAAAAAGTGGAATATAATTTGGACAGCCAGGTTTCTGCAGGTCTTTTGGTTCCACAATCCAGACAGTTAATTTACACCATCCATTCTGTAGTGTAAAATGGATAAGGATATGTTCTAATGGTCCTAAACTCAGCATTTTGGGGGCATTCCTCACCACCAAGATAGGTCCTGATGACCAGTCCTTGGCTGGTCTAAACAGATTTAGTTCAACTTTGATAAACTGAATTTGGATTTTACTTTGCCTCAAAAACTTCACCAAATGTTCAGCATTCCTACTTTTTGGGTAGCCAACTTCTGCTTATGAATGTCTTGTTATCAGTGTATGTTTGGGGGGCTGAATTTCTTTTCTTGTAATACTGACACTGTAATATGTATTAGATCTCATATACACTTGTGTTTAACTCCATATAAGCCTCGTAAGACTGACTGATCCACTAAAGATCCTTCTCTTTTCTTTCTCCTGTCTTCAAAGACCTTAAATTGACACTTTCTTCCTCAAAGGAAGGATTGAGAAAAACTTTGATATTTTTATATAAAAATATTATCTTTTTAATTGTATACAATCTAATCTCCCCCATAATGTGCATTCTTGATATTCTTAGACTTATAAAGCCAGCCTGAAAAATGCTAAGTTTGTCATTTTTTGGAAAGAGCAAGCTGACAGAATAAATAAGTACTCTACATCACTTCTCCATCTGGTCCTAGCATTCTGTGAGGGGTACAACAAAAAAATAAAAATACCTAGAAATTGGCTTCCACAATCTGTTGTCTGCACAACAAATTAGCCAGTTTTTGAGACTTCTGTTTGAACATGCCCTATACACATGTGAAGAATAACAGACTAAACCAAAGGAAAATTAGAAACATAACTGAAGATGCACCAAACCATCCTTTGCTGCCAGCATGCACAATTGCAAAGCAACAGAGAACTCTTTACGAGTGTGCATCTCTTTACTAAAGAGAAAGTACAGATATTTTTAATTTCACAGTCCTATGAATCATGCTTTCTTTTCCAGCAGCTTCAGACATGTCTTTCTTCACTGCAATTTGATTGATAGACCAGAGAATTTCCTGATTTTTTCATATCAGTAGAATGTTGGCCTGTTCATTAATCTTACATTTCTCATTCCTGCTCCTGACAAATCAAGCATGTTGAGGCATCATTGGGAAGAACTTTAACTGACATACCCTAATTCTCAAAACTGAATATTGGATCAGGGTGGCAAATTGCCCACAATTAGTTCATTAAAGTGAAATAAAAACCTCTCCTAGCACTTACTTCATAAAAGTCAAGGAGATCACAAGCTATTTGGATTTTCCATCATCAAATAGGCGGACTTTGTCTAGAATATTACACAATGTAAGTTATTTTCTCTCAGCTGGCATGATATGAATTTCTGGAGTTCTCTCCCTATTATAGGGACTCCCAACCAAACCAAGCACTCAGGCCAGATCATGTAAAATAGACTGATGCTGCTGATGACTTGTGAGCAAATGAAAGAAAGACCAGATATTGATACCACCAAATAATGCTCTCTCCTCTGTCCCTTGAGAGGTCTAAAGAGGGATTGAGAATGAGCAAAAAATACTTGGGAATAACAGTGGTCTGTATCTGTATCCTGTAATTATTCTTCATTATCAGGGACGACCTCACCTCCCGTGCCTGGTTTACGAACACACAAAGCCTGCAGCATTTGCATGCACTGCTCTGCAATTTAATTGGAGTCTGGTAACTCAGTACATCAATATCCTTAACAATTTTTTTTCTGAGCTCTATTCTACATTGCTAGGTTAAGAGAAAAAAAGATTTTTCAATTCATACAAAGAATTAAAAAATGACTCCCTTCCCTTTCTCTCCTGCAGAATCGTCAACGTTGCTCCAGCAGAACTATGGCATAGACTCTCCAGCTCCCCAGCTCTCACTTTTGCAATTCTACCATAATCTTTGAATATTAGCAGTTCAAGATATTAATTCCTAAGGTGTACTGTGGGGAATACAGCTTTTCACATTTCTTATTATCAGTGTTATTGATCTTGCAGTTAATACTAAAACTGACAATGATCCTTAATCCACTAAAAACAGCGTTTGCCACCTTATTTCCCTATTGAAATGTATATGTAAAATACATAGGTACAAAGTAACAGCATGGGATCCATCATTCAATTATCCTGCTCCTATCAATTCAGGCAGATAATTTGAGGTTTTCAGTTACTGTGGGAATGTTCAATGTAATTAATGAGTTTTGGACAACATGACATCATTGAAGTGGCTCAGATTTGATTGAAGTTAATATGTCACGTAGCACTTACTGCTAAGCAACCAAACTTTTGGTATGCTGAACATCTGAGATGCAAGGTCAAGGCCTAAAGTACATATGCACACAATTACTACTAGTAATTACTACCAGTCTCTAGCTAAAGTGCACTCGCTTGAGTCATAATTTCAGTAGCTATATTAGAAAACTTGAATCTTCAAAACTTTCACACACACAGGTGTACTGTCCATTATTTATGGCTGCACTTGTTCTAAACTTAGGTACCAACTGCTAATTAACTGTACTGATGTTTGCTGCTCATGTACAATGTGTTATGTCCTGCAAGTAATAAAGACAAAGCAAGATGAACTGTTTTAATTTTGATTCCTGTTACATAATAGTTATAGTTGCTCAAGTTAGAGCCATTGATCAAGATGGGATTTCCAGGAGCAAAGTCAGACCCAGAGCTGGGTTTGATGTCAAGCTTCTGGAATGACAGTATGAGAAGAGTGGCTTAGGCCCACGTGGTAAAGAATAACTTAACAGCCTCCATAATGCAACCAGAATTCTGACCGCATGATCATTGTATGGGGATCACACAGTTGTTCTGAGAAGAGATTCAGAACAACCATAGAGAACAAATGAAGAATTAACCAACCAAGCTCTGGAACCACTGCATGTGATAGATTCTTATTAAGACATTTGTTCACTTTCTAATTTTTAGTCTGTCTATTCTCAGACAGACTTCCTTAGACAGAGCTGCGTTATGGAAGATCAGTGAAATGTTACTTTTCACCAAATAATTTTTTCCATTTACAGTGTGTTGCTTTAGGAATTCATCCCTTCTTTTCCAGGAGTAATTTGGAAAGGGTCCCGCTCTGACCAAATCTGACCTTTGACTGATTGCTTCAAAACCTACACACCCCAAATGAGAGTATCTGTCCAGGACAAGACACGTAATAATGATCTCACCTGACAGAATGAGAAAGATACAGCTGAAGTAGAGGCCCAGATTGTGGAAAAGAAGAAAACTGATCACTTTTTTACTTGCAGTGCTTATTTTCTTTGCCAAATAAATTCAAGCAAGAAGGTTAATATAACGGATGGTGGCCTGAGTTCTGAAAATTGGGGAGCAGAGAATGTAATTCATCTGTACTGCAATCAGTTAAGAAGAGACATATCAAGTTATTCTGGTGGAAAGCAGCACTTGTCAGTATCATTTTAGTGCTCATACAAGAAACTAAGAGTACCGCTTTGTGTGATTTACCTTTCAGGCAGTTTCATGCACTTCTTTTTCATCAATAGTACCATAATCTGCTATGTATTTTTAGCATTTACTATTATTAAATTATACTTCAACTATCCTAAAATATCAGCAAAAGTCAACTCAGTTCATATGTAGCTAATTGGCTTAGCTAAAGCTAATGTAAACAGATTTATCTTTTTAATCTTGTCTCCAAATACTGAAGACAAATATTCTGGACAGATATCTGATCTCATTGACTCTAGGCTGTTCACAGTGTTCTTACCTAAAATGGGAACAAATGCTAATGTCCTCACCAAATTGAACATATATACATTTTGCTTATGAAGATGTACATTTTAATAGGAATGTACTCTTATTTTTTTATATTGACATGTAATCAGCCATGAATGATAGCTGAATCACTTTGAGTCAGTAAGGAAACAAAAATGCATGCAATGCAGGATCAGCTCAGAGCACAAACTCATGCTCCACTTAGCTCAAGAGCTCTCACTGAACTGCCAGGACTGAAGAATCTCTCATCATAAGAAATGTTTATCCTGACATTCAAAACCCACCGGACACAGTGTTTGGCAACCTGCCTTGGCTGACCCGGAGGGCACTAGAGGTCCCTTCCAACCTGTTCTGGACTCTGTCTGTGATCTTAAACATATCACCTGAGCAGGGTCTGCCTTTAATTGCTGAATCACAGATAAAATTCTTATGCCCAACAAGGAATGCCAAAACAATTCTATGGATATCTACTTCATTGGAATTTATTAAAAAAAAACAGACCATGATTTTTTAGGATAACACAATTTGAAGTTGAAAAGAAGAAACTGAAGGCATTTGTATTTGCTTCTGAAATCAGCATATTTACATTTAATTTTTGAATATCTTTTAAAACAAGTTTTTAAAAATCTCAGCTTGGTATATTTTGTACTTAAGCTATATGAAAATCTAGCATTCCAGGCCCTATCCAAACCCCATTAACGTTAGTTGAGGGCTGATAGCAATTTAAGTAGGACTTGGATGAAGTCCTGTGTTCCAAGAATCAATATTAGGCATTTGATTGTGCTTATTTCCCTTTTTCTCACTTTATAGATGATTTTCAGATGTAAATGTTTGTTCTTAAACTATTTTAGGCAACATTATAACTCAGATAAAATTTGGAATGCTTCTAAACTTAGCAAAAGCTGAAAGCAATACTGTAGAGCAGAATTTGACTAGTTGGTTTCTTAGACTTCTAGGACTTCTCACAAGATCTACTGGAGTATCTCTCTGAATAGATGTGTTAGGAACAAATTCTAGGCACTAAGAATAAACACATTACTGTATTAGTCTATACTATATAGTCACTATAGTGACTATATTGGTCTAGCTACTTTTGGACATACTTGATATCCTGTAGCAATAAAGGTCTATATAAACAAAATATCTCTCTCTTACTGCTTCTAATGCTTAAAATGTATGATACTGAAATGATATGCAGTGAGTAACTACAAATCACACTGAACAGATCACACTAGCTTTTTGTTGACATGACTTTTTCAATATATTAAACTCGGCTCCAACTTTCAGGCCTCTCTCTTCCTGCAGCCCCTCCTTTCGAACTATTCCCACCATTCTCAGTGGAATTTCCTGAAATAGGATTGGACCCAAACAAGCATCAGGTCACGCTCCAAGCAGTGGGCAAAAAAAATCACGCACTGGCTTGAAAGAGGAATCATCCTCTTTCTCAGGGCACTTTAATTCTTAGCTGAAAGAAAGAGTTGCAAGCTCTGAGAAGTCATTACAAGCATAGCATAGTAGGTACTTGAGTCAAGAAAGAATAATTAATTCTGAATGTTTTTTGTAACACTCCCACATTTCAGCATTTGCTCTTTTAATGGATTGCGAATGGCGTTCAGTCAGCCAGCCTTCTGTGAATAGGATGAATCTGAGTTATTGTTCATCCTCCTTTCGGCAGCAGCTTTAAACTGGCTACAAAAAATGTATAGCTGGACTTTGTAGGTCACATTGCAACTGCACTTTACTTACACTGAGCAGAGCATAGTGAGCATGAAGCTCGGCCGCTGCATACTCTGCAGTCCTCAGAATGGAAAAGTAGACTAATGACTTACATAGAGTCAAGTTTGGGATTCAGGACTCCCGGGAAGTCTTCCAAGCTCACTCTGCATAGGCCAGATGGTTCCATGAAGAAGCTGTCTTGCCTCCATACAGCTAAACAATCAATTTTGCTACAGTTCTTGCAAATGCTGTCTGGTACCCTGGGAGATTTATACAAAGTGCTGTACTGCTAACAAGTCTTGTCATAGCAGCTGGCAGGCAGTTTTTTTCTACTTTTTATAATGTTATAATTTTGATTTTGCTTTCTTAGTCCATTCCACATTGAATAAAATATTGAAAATCATGATAGGCCTGCAGTTATAGGACTCATTTTTGCAAATCCCAATTTACTAATCATCTGATTTCTTTCAGACATTTCCGTTGGACACACTGGAAAAAACAGAAGTGTGTCATTTTAGCAATTGTGATCAAATGGATGAGGTCAGGAAACATTCAAGGGCTTGCCTCAAAGTGTGCTCTGCACCCACACAGATGACTGAGGCTATAAACCAGCTTTAATCACTGCACTATGAGCTACATACATTACTGCACCCTGTGCACGGAAGTAATTAGACATTATGTTTAGAGTGAACTGAACTTATAGGGTAATAGAGATATTTGTTGCCCCTTTCTTCATGATGATTGCAAGGTTACTGTTTAGTTCTACGTGACTTGTTTCGCAAGAAAGTCGATTTAGAAAACTGACATTAATCTGTACTTCAATAGCTGATAAGTACTATCTCCCTGATAGCTTTTAGAAGGCAAAAATTCTTCATTTCTAGATAAAACATTCAAAGATTAGATTTGAACGGCCAAACTCTACTCTTGTCAGAGGCTTTATTAAATGTGAAGTCCAAAGCCCATCCCATTCAATCATCCTTTCAGTTTTTCCCTGTAATGTGCGTGTGTGTGTAAACGCACATTCAAGGATGTTTTAGTTTCTATATTCACCCTAGTGTTAGATTGGGAAGTTGACTCCTCACTGTCCACCTTTCTCATTTCCCTTTTCATCTACTTGGATCATTGTTTTGTTTGCTAAAATACTCAGTGTCAGCTATAGGCAAAACTGTTTAAGCAGAAATGTGAGCACTTTGAACTTCTCTCACAGTCAGCTGCTTAACTACTGATAGGAATATGGGTTGAAGTTAATTATATGAAGTTAAATACATCAGCAGCTGAGTTTGCTTGGGATAATGGGGACATCTGCTGGCCAGCACGACAAACGTTCTCTGGGTTCCCCAGGAAATGTAGTCCCCACGCTGCCCTTGTTAGCAACCTTTTCTTGAAAACAAGGGTACCATAGCAAGCAGATATCAAGATCCCTTCCATACCAAAAATACCTTCACGCTCAAGGAAAAAAAGAAGCATCTGAAAATGAGGAATGGCCATATCTTCCATTGCTTCCCAGAGAACCCGGAACTTGCCTCGCAATCACAGCAGTAGCGCTGCACATCCCGAGAACTATTTCACACCCTGAAGTCACAGAGTCACACAATGGTAGAGTTTGGAAGGGGCCTCTCGAGACCATCTTGTCCAGGTCCAGCAATAAAAAGGAATAAATGAAAGCTGAGGAGCAGACCTGAGGGACGAAGAGCCTCACGCAGCCGCCCAGCCCTGGCGCCCAGAAAACAGGCCCTGTTCTCACATCTGCTGCTGCAAACAGAAGGTGCTTGGACAGAATCATAAACAAAACTTCTCTTTGGTTTACTGTAATTTGGGGACTCAAAGCGATGCCTCTCCATCTGCCCTAGTTGGAAAGCTAGGAGCTCAGGAGACTCCTAAAAGCTCAGGAGATTCCTAAAATTGAAGTCACCAGAAATCCAGCCACAAATTGGATATACCACTGTGAACATATATAGGTTTGGAATCACTGGCGAAACTGAGCAGCAGCTGAGCCCAGCTGTGGCTCTGCCTTGCTCTCCATGTTGAGCAGAATGAGAGGGAATAAAATGTCTGTCACTTGCGAATGAAAGTGTATATCCACTTCCTCTCTCTTCTCACCTAAGTTAAAAATAACACTCTGGCCCTGATCATTTTTGGGATGCTAGGCAAATAATTAATTAAATTTATAATAAAACCCCTCAAAATGTACTTGAGCAAGAGTATATTCAAAAAGCAACTTAATACAGGTGGCAATGTTGGTGTTGGCACAAGGTACATGACGAGGCTGTGCAGGGAGAAATTTGAAATTTATCAAACTGAGGCCTCAGCTTCAAAACACAGGAAGGCACCTAGGCAGGAGCAAGGCAGCCCAGGGCAGCAGCAACAACCAGGCTTCCATCACAGCCTGTGAAAGGGATAAAATACGAGGTTCAGAAATAGCCCGTTTCCATTCCATACCACATATGAGAAGCTCAACAGCTTATTCTTAAAAAGCAGCCATGAAAACTCTTCATTTTCTTAAAGGGGTTGCTGCTGGGAGCCAGCAGTGGCGAATCTGATACAGAATTTACTCAAGTTACCAGCAGAAAAAACAGCCAAGAGAGAAATAAGTGGCATAATCCACGTACACCGCTGGCCTTCTGGATGCAACGGCACATAACATTTTGACTTGCTGTGTTATATCATAATTCTCCTCTTGACTTCAGCTGTCACCACGTCAGACTGCTCTGATTCCCTTTCAGCATTCCTGACAAAAGGCCTCAAGAGATTAATTCTTCTCCGTCATCAGTTCTCTACTTTAAAGCCTTCCATGCCTTGAGGGAAGGAGAGCAAACACTGGAGGGTCAGTAGGGGGTTAAACATTCTTTGACCATATGAATCAAATGCACCAGCCTGCTAGTTGCCATGGGCTAGTACTAGGGAAAATTGATTAGCAAATGAAAGAGACAAAACAGCTAATTCTGTACAGTCATCTGTGAAAGTTCAACACTTTTAGCTACATGCTTTTTCATAAAACACTTCTATGAGTCCTTCCGCTCCTAACTGCTTTGATATGCTTCCCATCAGTGCTTTGATTTTTGGCTGATTTCCATTTAAATGAAAAATCTATCCATACATAGTAGGTGTCTATTAGTATTGCCCATGCTCTGACCTGTTGGATAATTTCCTTTTGATTTTCCCAGTGTAAATGTCTTAGGAGTTTACTCCTAATATTAATACTTGCGGTACTGCAGTACATGGTATCAGGAGAAGTGGGATCCAAGAGTTTTTACTGTTAAAATGTTAAGATTTATCAAAACACAAAAAGATAATCCAGCAACTTAAGTCCTATCTTGAATTTCTCTGAGGTCTGACTTGGTGTGTGAAGCTTTTCACACAGCTTGACTGGGGAATGTAAATAAGCTGCAGCAGCTCAGAACAAAAAAACTCATGGGAATATCCTCTCCCGGGACTGCACTAAGAGCATTTCACTTTCCAGATGACTGAAAATGGTAACAGTCTGTATTTGGGTTGAACTCTTGTCTAAACTGAATGGATTTTTGCAAGATTTAAGTCATCTCTAACAGGTATCATTCGGGAGCCCAGCTCTGCGCAGCTTTCCGCTTGATTCCCATTGAGCTTAGGTAGAGATAAGATCTTTCCTGTGATCTGAAAAGAGTATTTGACTTTTCATACTTTGTCTGAACACATATATACTCCGAGAGATTTGTGCTGGACAACTAACTTCCACTCAAAAATCTGCTGGAAAATTTGAAATATTGTAGATAAATTCAGTTCAAAGTAAAACAAAATAGTGAAAGTGAGAAAAAAATGGGCAACAAACTGAAAATTCAATGAAGACAGCCTGCATACACTGCACTTCTTTTACACTGCATCTACCAGAACAGTTCTTCACAACAAACAAAATTACTCTTCTCAGGCTTTTTAATATATTCTGCTGAAAATGTTGCAAAATATTTCTTTTTCTCTTTGATCTTTTATATGGCCACCTGACATCATCTAAGTGATCTCAAGAGCGAAAGTCACTCTTGTGAGAGCCAGCATCACTGTGCTTCCCAGTTCACTTCAGGCCAGATGTTGAAGGAACTTTAAGTACTTGAAATTGCTGTTATTAGATTCTCAGAGGTGCCCTGAGTCCTAAATTCCACGGAATACTAGATACCATGTGTGGCTTTACAAATCCTAGTAGCTCTGTAACAGCAAGGTTCACCGCTTTTAAAACATACACACGCTCTTGTGGAAATGCAGCATGTATGCAAAACCATTGCAGCCAAGTGGAAAAGCAAGCTCTATGGGTAACCATGGCACATTGACTGCTAGTTGTTTGATTTGGTTTGTTTTGTATCATTTACAGATTGTAACTAGAACTGTGGCACCTGTCCTCAAGGTGGCAAGGTCTAATGTGCTGTTCTTATCTTGAATTCCTTGGTTACTTGAATAGTTTCTTGCAAATAATGTGATGGAATATCATTTATTAACAGTGCTTTTATGACAGCAGCAGAATAATGTTTTACCTCAATTAGAAATTTACCAAAATGGGCCCAAACAACTTTTTTTTTTTCCTGTCTCTTGAAAACAATTAAAATTCTAGGCTATTTTGGCTAGGCTAAATCTTGAACTGAAATGAAGCCTGTTTTTCTTGAGCTGTTCTGCCTTAGGATATCCATGTAAGTCAGAAGCCCTCTGTATTTCCAGGTATTCCAAACCGTTCAGGCTGTCTATCTGATTATGTCTGCATTTATATGGATCCCTGTACAGGAGAAAAATATGATGGTTCATTCCTTGGTTTGCAATTAATGACGACCTAACTGTTGTCAAATATCTCTCGTCTCTCGCTGTGCAGAAAGGTTTGCAAGTGGATATTTTAGTGTATTTTTAGATTCTGTTTGAATAGCTGACAAAGACAAAATAATTGACAACAGATGCATGGATTGAGAGATGCTGAACTGGAAGAATCAACATAAGTCTGGAAAACCTCTTAAGGAGAGTCAGAGGAGGATGGGCAAAATAGATAAAAGAGTTTGATTTCTGGAAGTGAGTTTCACATGAGCATTTGACTTTCATGTGACTGGACTTAGGCTACTTTTATGTGCATCTAACACCATGTGGAGTGCTGAAACTAGGATGCTCAGTGCTGGTTGGATAATCCTGACTGGTTACAAGCTAAAACTCAAGGCCTTGAAGCAACAATTTAGGAAAACCAGAGAATTTACACGTGGACACAAAATATTTTGGGGGGAATTTAAGAGTAGGGCAAGCTGTATGATGTAGACACAATCTGTATCAAGTGACTTCTCTCGTTATAAACTGTACATGTAGAAAACATTCAAGATAGAAAGACTTCATTTTTATGAGATGTTAAGATAGGATGACTGTGGTTATTTCTAGTCTAGGGAAATTCCTTTTATGCTGTAAACATTCATTGAGGAATATTCATATAGTGATCTTGTGTTTTAATATATTTTCTGGCAGATCATAAATGAAATACATACTGCCTAAACAAGTATAGGTTTCTAACAGCAGAAGAGCCTATACAGATTGCCTACAGCTGTCCTAACCACATGAAACATTGAACAACCTCCAGTAAACTTATTTTGCTGTTAGTTCATTCATTAAATATCAGATGTTAGGCAATAGATAAATAATGAGAAATTTGACTGCATAACATTGCCTGTTGGTACAATTTTCACCCTTGACAGCAGTACAAGCCTTCTTATTGTATCTACAAGAGAGACTATCTAAAAGTTGTTCTCTTCTCTCTGCTGCTGAATGTTAGGAACATTGCTAAAGCAAATACCTGTATGTGGATTGATTTTCCAGCCTTCATTTAAGTCAAATGATAAGATCTATCAATGCCCACCAAAAATTTTAAAAATCTGAATACATGCTAGAATCACATGCCTTATGTAGAAGAGGTTTAGGACAACCAAGCTTTACATTTTGCCCACGGCAGAAAAAATATTAAGGTGATTATACTCCAAATGTTATCAGAATAAGGTATCTGGAAATTAAAATTTGTTCTTAGTCTGTCAGTACTTATAAGTGTGTAAAATTACATTCCAGAATGCTGATGAATAGTGAATATAAAAAGGCTTGACTCCTGTGATAGCATCTTCTAACCTCCAAAACTATTTTTTCAACTTCTGAAATACTATTTTCATACTACTACAGTTAAAGAACTTGTTAAGTCTTGGTAACTTGATTGGTTGTGAACATCTATACACACTCTACGTCTCATTTTCAAATATGTCATGCAGACAGTTTTCAATGGTGGCTGGGCTCCTGGGGAGGCAAGTGAAAACCAACTGTGTTTCTCCAAACACATGTAAGCAGATTGCATGCCTAATTCAAACTGAGTTTACACATACTCAAGAAAAGTCACCGTCTGTGCTGAAAGCATCTGTAGTTCTCCGTATTTGAACACAGGTTTTTAAATCAATTGAAAATGTAACCCCATTTAGCTATACAAAGGCTACAGTAAAGGCAAAAAAGGGGATCAATGACAAATTAGCAGCATGTTTTAGCATTAAGTTGTTTTAATCCTGTACTCACACTAAATTCATGACTGATGCACTTAAAAGGGTAGACAAGTGTGAGAAACAAGAGGGATGTGGCTTAAATTTCCTTTCAAATATACTACTATCTCTATTATTTGGCAAAATAAAAAATCATGCACCTTATCCTAAACTCTTTGCTCAGGTAAGCAGTCTGCATTACACACAGAGTCCTGCTGACTTTGCAGCTCTACTAATGAAGGATTCCTCCCATGGAAAGGGCTTGTAAGTGCAAGTTGCTCCTTAAAAATAACAATGGATCTATTTTGCAGTAGCTTTTCCTTTTCTAAAAATCCCAGATATGTCCGCAGGAAGACAAAACTTTAAGCTAGTATGTGTCAGGGGGATTTTCCCCAATGATCACATAAAATAATGTACAAACTCATCATTCTGCTTGTCATTCTCTATTAGTAAAATATGTTATTTCTTTATTCACTTAACTGGTTTAATATTGCCAAACAGGCCTACAGCTATTGCATCTTTGTTTATATTGGTGAGATTTCTAAGCTCAAAGTGGGTTTTAATTTACATTCTGTCTCAATCTCCTCGCCCACCTATGGTGCACTGATGGAGGCCTTTTGTGCTGTATTTCCATTTTCAGACATGCTTTATGCTTGGAAGTGAAAAGCCTAAAAATGATTTTATTTTCCAAGTTTGGGACAAAACTCTGACACATGGAATAGTAACAAACTGCACGAATACTCTCATTGTCATCAATTTGCTTGTAAAATAAAAGAAATTTTCTCTGTTGTGCTCTCCTTCATATGACTGTTTGTCCTTTTTTTCCTCATCATCTTACAGAAAAGCAATGTCCACAATGCAGCACTTTTTGTAATTTGTCTTTTCCAAAACTTATGTGCTTACTGCCAAACGAAAGACAAGCACTTGGAGAACATCTTTCAGATGCTAAAAAAAGCAGGGCAGGGAGAAAAACCAGGAATAAAATGTGGTAGAAGCAGCAAAATACCACCAGTTCTGTTTTAATCTTATTCATTCAAAAATATTTCCCCCTCAAAATTACCATCAACTGTAATGGAGACAAAAATCAATGTAGACAGGAAATGGCAAAGTCCTGACCCGTTGCCCATTGAGAAAAACAGGAATTTCGCCTGACAAGACTGAAGAAATGAAGCAAGGAGAAACAGCAGATCAAAATGTGTAATCCCTAGACCTCAGATCTGAAATTCTGAGGACTCATTCCAGCCAATAGAAACTCCTAATTTAGAATATTTATCCAAAAGCACGGTTTCCTTCTATGTTGGTCTTCCTAAAGACAAGGCAGAAGGTCCAGGGCTTTCCACATGCCCCACCATGTGCTTCCCTCCAGCCCTGCCAAGCAGATGGCCTAAGGCCCTGGGGCTCTGCAGTTCCCCCTGCGCTTGAGCCCTCCCTCACCCCACACACAGACTGCTGGAGTATCTACAGGAAGACAGAGCCAGGATGGCAGGCACAGACGGGATGACTGCAGAAGGCAATTAAGGAAGAAGAATGGAAATGAGTGGCAGACGAATGTTATTAAGCTTTTTTTAAATCTTATAAAAATATCCTATTAATTCTGAATGAGGTCAAACAGTTTGAGATGGAATACACGTGATTGAGTTTCCTTTGTTTTCTGAGTGCAATAATTGCTAAAAGAGCTGAAATATTTTTTCATAAAATGATTAAGAGTTTTAAGAGGTGACATTCGAAAGAAGGATATAAATTATAAAGCAAACATCTAAACGTTTTCATAATGCTGAAATCGTTACTGTAAAAAATGTATTTGATATAATAGGAAGCATATGTTTCGTTAGGCTGAATCCACAGAAAGGTTCTCTATGGAACCACTGTACAATCATTCACATTGAATAAAGGCCATTCACCTCACAAAACATGTCTATCCACGTTTTAGGGTCTTTTTCACACAACAAATTCTGCTGCTCTAAGAAAAAGGAACTCCACGTCAGAAATAGTTTTCAGCTAAAAATGGCAAAATGCTATTGTTTGAGTGAGATACAACTGTAAATCAATGCAGCTTTAGAGCTAGACATTTTGCATAGACAAAGCTCACTTAAGCCTCTGAAATCCTTTCCAGTATTTGAAGTCCAGAAATGCCCAAAGGCTCCAATTGGAAAGCTTTCCAACTCACTGGACTTTGAGTAAGTATCTGTTGAAGTCAAATAACATGAGATTGAACCCAGAGTAATAAATCGAAGAGAAGTGGAGTTTCTTTTGCTTTTTTTTTCCCAAGAGCTCTTACACCCATCTCTCCTAATAGTTTGCATGACTTAGAGCCACACATTGCTTGCCCCAGCCATGAAAATCTCTTATTGACATCACTGAATCAAGACAAGACCTAGGCTTTAAAAATAATTTAATGACTATGATGATGAAATGGATTTTAATGAGTTCATGTATAGATTCTGCAAGCTACAACAAAGCATTTCAAGAGCTGAAGTGACTTTAGCAGGGATACTGCAATGGATGCACAGACACTGGTGCTGCGTCTCCAGTGAAGCACTGCTGATCCACCACAAGCTGCACAGAAATTACCCAGTTTGGGGTCCCTAAAAAGACTGATGCTGGCTTTCAAAATGGCTGGGGACCAGATTCAATGCTGATAAAAATGTTATTTCTGACACGACTAAATCACATGAAACCATCAGTTTTACGAAGCAATAGAATCACATTTATCATTAATTGACTACAAGTAAGTTCTCAAACACAAAAATGCATTAAGTAGAATGGAAAATACACTGCTTTAAGAGAATATCATGCCTTGAGAGAACTAATGTATTCCATAATAACAAAAGAGTTGGAAGCAGCCTGAAAAGCAGAAGACAGCCCATTTAATCTTCTCCTCAGTACTCACACAATGATCACAGAACAAGATGACATGGCTCAATGCCAGGCAGCTCAGACACAAAACTATTTGAACCACCAGAGCTCTGCAGTGCTTATAAAGCTAAAAATGCATGGATCAATTCCACTTTTACTGAAGTCAACGGAAAGATTTTGCAGACATCAGTGGTGTTGGGCAGTGTATGGGTTATTTATAGATACACGTTAAAAAAAATAGGGATACGGGATGAACACTGAAGTCCTGAGTTTCTAGTAAGATAAATATGTACTGAATATGCCTAAGTGTGGCTTTTTACTCCTTAATACCTCCTCTTCATCCTTGCCCAGTGTCTAGTCCATCTACAGCTCAAGTCCCCACTGATCTACCCACCCACTGAGGCACTTCCCTTCCTACACTTGCATCACCTGCGGCCAGTGACATTTTCTTACCCTAATTCCCAAAAGTTTCCACAGCTCTTTCTTCTTCCTGCTCCCCTGATGTGGTGAAACAAGTTCAGGAATGCAGGCGATGTTCTCCTCAGCTGTCCTTCCACGCGTGCAATTCTCAGCAAGATACCGGGCTCATGTATTTTTATGTGATATTATCTCATGGAGCATCAGAGAAAGAAGTAATGTAAGAAAGCCTGTGGGTGCCCTGGTATGCAGCAACATCTTCCAGGAGACAAAATGCTTATTAATGTCTGAGGCCATGGCCCACATCTTCTGACAAGATGAGAGCTGTTCTGCAAATCATCTAGTATCTGTGTTTTGGCACCTTTCCTAACAGTCCAAATGTGTCTAGTTCCACTCTTCTCCAACTATTTTGCTTTCTCCTGAGCTGAATAAGAAATATCCTACTGGTTTTCTCTTTTTAACAGCATTCAGCAATACATTTAATATATTAATCCTCTTATGGACAATAATTTAACCTATTTTTTCTCCTTCCTATACTTAATGATGCACACATGACTGAGAAAGAAGCCAAGACTGGTGTTTCCCACTGAATAACTTTGAACAGGATTTACTCTTTAAGGCAACCTTCATAAGATGGTTCCTTTAAAGTTTCCAAGGATATCAAAGCTCTGGTTATAGCTGCATGAGTAAGGACTTCATAATGTACCTGATCCACCTTTATTAAACATAATGCTTCAATACATCCAAGTAATTACTTCTGCAGCTGCTGTGTATATTAAATAATAACTGGTTTATCAACTTTCAGTAAACAAGAATTTGCTCTGCCACCTGGATTACAAGTCTCAAAGCTTTCCTCTCATTATCATTACCACTAATCTAGGACAGGCCATAGAAGCTAGAAGAATTAGAAGAATTAGAGCTACTTCTTCTGGAAGAAGAAGCTCTACCAGCTAACCCAAGATTCCCTGTTAATGGCTTTGCAAAGAGAGTCAGACACATCTTTTTGCTTCTCTGAGAAACCTCTGATTATGGCAGTAAACAAGCAAAAAAAAAGGGCTTGTGAAGACTTTAAGATAAGTATATACATTGTCTTCTACAGAAGATGGAATTTCACCCTTAAGACCATCATATTGGCAGTAGGTATTAAATAATGAGTGGAGGCCATATCAGAAGACTTATCTTGCAGATTTCTGAGCAGTTGGAACTGCACTAGCATGCAGACCCACAGAACTCTTCAGGGATTGTGTGACAGGCTCCACAACTCCTTTTCCTACTCCAAAATTATGATGGGTTCTACGTTTGTTCAAGAGAAGCTCCTGGAAATCCCAGTAGCTGACATGCATGTGCTACAGGAACCAGTAACTGGCATTCCTTCACATACATATCTTGCTTATAAGGCTTTCACCATTGACTGTTTATGGGGACATCTGCAAAAGCATGAGAGCCTCCACTGCATCTCCCACAGCGAGCAGCACCCAGAGCACCCACAGCCAAAAGTACAACCTGCCTCAGTTTGGATATAACTTAGATAAAACCTAACTTAGATAAAATTCAAGTTATTAGCATAATTGAGAAGCAAACTACAGTGATTCTAGTCTTCTGAAAATCAATGCAGAGAGGACCTGAAATGGACATCTGCCAATGGGGCACAACAGTCCCCACTGTAAGCAAAAACAGAGCAACTCTACAATTACAGGAGTAAAATGTGATAGGCATGCACAATTTAGTATTATTCTGGCATCTCTGACCTACCATTTTACTACTCAGTATTTTATAAGCTGCCTCTGAGCCAAACCAAAAACCACACTGATTATTTTACATTAGAGAGTCTGATTCATTAAAAAGCAGTAATTTGGGTAATCTGGCATTTTGTTAGGGATATTTTTATACTGAAAATGAACACTCCTATGGTGGGAAACAGCTTGTGAGTTAGTGAGTTAGGTGAGGGTGTTAAGTGCTACTGAAATAGGGTCAGAGTTGAGGGAAGCTGCCACATCACACACCCGGGCAAGGGCGTCCTTTGTATTTGTAATACGAGACACCCCACAGCCAGACACTAAGAGCATTTTTTTCCATGAACAACTGTCTGCTGAGAAAATAAGAGGAAAAAATGATCTGATAGATGGAATTAAAAGGAATTAAAACTGAAGGGAACAAGGTAGAATGTGTGTCTTATGTGCTGAGTTTCTAGAAGGCAGAAAGTAGAACTTCCAGGCTAAGAGGAAAGTGCTACGACAGCTTGTTATCCATCACGACCCAGGTCACAAACTGCTTCCAGACAAGCTGGGCTGCACATATGAATGCAGCTTCAGCCCACAGGTAACAGGTATGAAACAGTTGTACTGATGATGTTGCAACAGGAATTTACTATTGCTATCTACCACTCACTACAGAGAACTGCTGAGCAAAGTACATAAAATTAATTTATAACAAAAAAAACAGACTTGAGATGACAGCTGTTTTACTCCAGCCTTCACAGGTCATGAGATCAAAACAGCTCCTTTAATATTGGAACCTTTCTTTCTCAGGAAATGATTCTCCATAAAACACTTATCCTTGAACAAATCTTACTCAGCAGCATTATTCTAGAAAACAAACACCAGCAACCACAAAATTAAAATAAAAATTGCAGGGGAAAATGATACCATGCCCCAATTACATAGTACAAGGTTGTGCACTGTTTTTATACAGTATTCGGTATTTAATGATATAAATTATGGTTGGGAAATATGTCTGCAGAACCCAACAAAATGAAACAATAGTTTAGGTTTGGATTGAGCATTTGACATGGTAAAGTTAATCTTCATCTCTGTGAGGTCTATTCTAATGCAGTATTTTTTATTAAAACTTAATTTATACAAATTCACTTTGTATTATTTACATTTAATTCTTTGCCTTTAATTCTTGTCACTTGCCAAAGACAGATGGCATTTGCTGAATACTAAAACTAATAATAATGACTATAATACTAAAACAGACTATATCTTACAGGTCTTCTGCTCAGTTTAAATATTCCTTCAGATCTGCAGTGAGTGTAACTGTTTTCATGCAAATTGCCCCTCTTCTCTTCCCCACCCAATATTCTCTGAAGTAACGCTACTTAAAGTTCCTTGCAGCATATTCCTTACTTGAGAAATTTGCAGGACATTTTTTTTTTTGCCCATATTTTCAAAATAACACAATATTGCAGCAACTCATGAAATACATGAGGGCAAAGCATGTCTGATCCAGAAAGTGCCACGACAGGCGGTTCACGAAGGGCAATGAATGTAAAGAATAACACGGGCACCTTCCTTTGGAGGTGGGAGCACCTGCAAACCTGAAGGAGCTTTGCTCCACATCCTGTATTATGCCAATTTCATCCAGCTTTGCAAAATGATAAAGTCAAGCCATAAGATGCTTAAGATTTCTCTACAATAGGTATCTTTAAGCAACAAACAACCATTTAGAAACTAAAGAAAAAAAAAAGTGAAACTTCAAATAAACTTGCTTTTGGGTCCAAATTTCCATTAATTTCTGTTAATTGGCAATTGAAGAAAAAGTCAATGCATTCACTAAGACACTGGAATAGGATGCACAGATGGTCTTATCTGATCAGTAGAAAGGATTACAGTTCACTTCCGAACTGATATTTCAAAATTCCTCCTTTTGGAAGTAAAAAGATTGAAAAGTTAGGAAGGTTATAAGAAATCAGATATTATTTTAGGCACATTTAGTTCAGGGCAGCACTTCCAAAAACCAAAATATCTTGCTGCCTCTGAGAAAGGCTTTAAGCAAATTTTAACTAAATGAAAGGTAACCTCCTCCCCTGTAAATTGAGGGGCAAAAGATGATTTACTGCAAAGGAAATGTTTGTGAAAATATTACTTTTTTCTCTTTTTTTAGCAGTTAAACCTTTCTCTTTGATTTCTATAATGTAGCTCATAGTACAGTAGATGGAAAATAATTCATATTATTTAAGTTATAAACCACCAGTTCGGGTGGATTTAATTACCAGTTCGAGGAGATGGCGCACCAAGCGAACTTACATGCCAGGTATTTGTGACTTCTTCATCTTGTGGAACCTTATCATTTGATTTATGGGCTGTTTGAGTTTATAACTTCTCAGACAATGCTCAAGTTTGCATAGGATTTGCCTTTGTACTTTCCTTGCTATTTATAAGATCAGAGTTATGAGCAGGATTCGGGCAGGATACCTGCACTCTAGCACGGCTGGGCAGGAGGTTCTAACAAGATGCACACTTTTCATTAGTAACTTGCAAGTGTTTTACTGCTTTCCAGCAAACATCACCAAGAACAGATAGTGAAAAAACAGATATTAAGTGAAGACTTTGCCCAACAAAGCCACAGCTGTGGAACAAAGTAAAACTCAAAGCAAAAAACCATACTGAACACCACTGAACACCAAGCAGACTAAAAAATGCTACCCTGAGTCCTGCGGCTTCTGGGTAAAACCAAGCTGTTAAAAAGCCTTACAAAGCACAAACCAGTTCCTCAAATATTCCAATAACTAGCAGGAGGAGAGTCTTTAAAAGAATCACTGTATGAATTATTTCAGTCAAAGTCTAGAAAGTCTGTGGGCTGAGCGTGAACCAGCACAGAGGGACTGAACTCACTGCATTTTGCAGACCTGCCCCAGCTGAGCTCTGGCCCATTTGTTTGCTCAGACATCCTGATGTTTTCCATCCCCATCTTTTTTTCTCTCCCTCCTCTTTCAAGCCAAAGCAGACCGGTCTCGCCTCTCCTGACTGAGTCCTGTGACTCGGTCACAGGACCAAGTCAGGATCAGTCCTGATTTCAGCCCTGTGACTTCCTGCTGAACCTGCTTGGCGCCAACTCGCTGCTCCAGGGCTGCCTGCACTGGCATCTGCCTCCTCTTCCATGGTATTTTTACATTAATCCCACTTCATGTTTTCTCTCTAAGTGGTAGAATAAGGATTCAGCATAAGCTTGTATCCTCTGGCCTAGTTTTAACCACTTTATGAGGGGTACAACCCAATTTTGTTGCTGTCTGCTAGTGCTAACACTGAGTATCCACAATGCCGTAGTCAGCTTGGAAGCTCCCTCTGGGAGTTGACATCTAAAAAGAAGGTGGAAATCTCAGCTCCACCGAAATCAAGTATTCTTGCCATTGATTTCAGCAGAACAAGATTTTTATGCATATTAGAACAGTTTTTATTATCTTAACACAGACATATTGGCTTTATGAAGTAAAATCATTCAGTTAAAATGAAGTTGAATGCCTGTTGTTAAACTGCAGATGTTTTTATGTCATTGTTCTTCTTTCAAAAAAAAAAAGATTCAAACATTTTACAAGGACAGTACAATGATCACTGGGAATACACGCCAGCTAAAAGTCAAGATTGCAGTCAATTTTATTAGAAGAATGATCAAATGGTATTGCTTTACATGAATTACAGCAATGAGTCTGCTTGTGGGAGACACTTCAAACTAGACATCTTATACTGGGACTTGTCATAGAGCCAGCAAAAGCATTATCATCTCTCCAAACACCCTTCATTTCCAACTTTATTTTTAGGATCAGTTGTTTTCCCCATGCTAATTAACTAACAGTTATACCACTGAAAAGATAAATGCTGCTGCTGCTGCTTCTTCTTCAAGCATTCAAAACCAGGAAAACTCCGAGATCCTGTTGGGACCAAGGACTAAGAGAAACGCTTGACTGAGAAGCAAGCTCACAATCTTCCCTAGCCTAACAAATACTTTCTTCTCATATTTGCTGCTTTACATGTTGCTGGATTAATGTTTCATCCTAGCTCTAACATCCACATGCATGGCCAGACATGTAACAAATGTCCTATTTTCATCTCAGAAAAAAAAAATGAACAGCGATGTTGCCAAAACTGGATAACAAGTAGAGCTGACTTTATTTCTGCATGTTTCAAGGCATAAAGCCTATTGATACACAATAGATCTTCTCATAATTCTTTTTTTCCTGGAGTATTTTAGTACATGGTATACCCTCTGCAGATATATCATATGCAGAAACAGTCTTATTCAGCGAATATGACATAAAAGTTGCTGCTAAGTTAGCTTAACTTATTTGCAAATTTGAACACCTGGCAAACAATTTTTCTTTAATTTTTTTAGAAAAAAAAACATGCAGCACAGTTACATTATTTATAGATTGCTTATTTTTTCTTCAGACACCTCCAGGTTTTTAAAATATATATGCATCACACAATCTAATTAAACTCATTTAGAGCTGAAAGAAGACCTGTCTTCAATTTGGCCATGGTTTCATAAATCTGCAAGGACAATTTCTTCAGTCCCCAGTTATAAATGTATGTGATACCCAGATGGCCTCGCTCTGCGTTACAGACCCCAAGTCTGATGGCTGCGGAGCCTGCAAAGGCGGCACACCAAACTCCATGCAGCACAAAGGGATCCAGAGGCTACCTCCTGGCTTCCTTCCACTGCCCTTGACCACTGCACATCTAAAATTTCATAGGAGACTTCAAGCAAGTCAGTACAGGATCCAAAAAAGATAGTTTTCAAGTGTATTAATAGGCTATTCCTCATGCTAGAAAAAAATATCTGGAAAAAAGATGTAGGGAGCTCAAGAGGCAAGCACATGGGATAACAATCTCCAGAAAGTAACTGAGAGGAAATAATGGGATTTATGGCTTCGTTTTCTTGGATGAATTTGAAATCTCATCTGGCCCCATGTGTTAATTTGGCTCAGCATCATAAGGATGTTTATATACCATGGAAAGTGTATGCAGAAAAGCTGTGACAAACTGCAAGAGTGTTGCTCGGGACACAAACATTGTCTCACTACTTCAAATCCACTTCTGGAGGATTATTAGGGAAACAACCCGTTTCCCTCAGTGTCTTACTCAAGAGCTAAAATTCTTAAGATGAAAGACTGAAAAACACATTAAAAACTGAGAATGAAAAAGCCTATAAAATGAGAGGAAAAAAATGTTCACAACAATCATGAGGCATCAAACCCCAGCCTTGCATCCCCAGATACTGAACCGCTCACACAAATGCAATGAGTAGCTACCCAGTGTCTCCAACTGTGCACAAAATCACAGCAGAATATTGAGCAACTGGCAAACACTGAAGTCTCTAATTGCCAAACAAAAAGGATTTGAAAGACAGAAACAAATGGAGTTGTATGGCTGCATTGGCAATACAGGGAGGCTTCTAAGGAGCTGAGGGTGGTGTGCGAAATCAAAGGTAGAGAAATAGCACCCAATGTGAAAAAATCTCAGAAAAGGCACTAGGAAGGAAGACGCCACATACCATCAACTGGCTTCTGAAAGGCCCTTCATAATCTTGACAGAAGGAGCGTACAAAATACAAGGGTCAGCCATGAACTATCTGCAAAGCGAAGGAGATCGTTTCAACACCATGTTTTTATGTTGCCAGCATCATGTGAGGGCAACTGGAAAACAAGAGGATGGCATGTGAAAGTTAGAGCAGTCTAGCAAAAAGCGGCTATTTTCACCGCTCTAAGCAGATGATAAATTAGCATGTTAAAGTAGCAGTGGAGGAGGAAACTATGGAATTTCTTGAACTGACAATGTGAAACTCGAAGATTTGTATTTCTCAGTCTCTACCTATGACATGCAGACAACCCTCCCTTTGGCCTCTCTGCAATGCAGCTGTCAGAGGTTCTCTTAGAAGTAAAACAAGATTAAAGGCTGCAAAGTTCCACTTTAATTTTTTTTTTTTTTTTTTTTTTTTTTTGCAGGGAGGGAAAGAGAGACTTTGAGTTTACCCTCTGCCCAAATCTTTCTAACTTCATTAGTTCTATGACTGAAGCCACATTGAAGCCTTAATACACGCCTAAAGTTAAGAATGGCTTTAGCTACTGCCTCAAATATGGATAGTCCTAACTATGTGCTTTCCTAAATTGAATCCCTACTGATTAAAATGAGGTTTTGATGAGCCAATCACAGTGAAATGTTTTAAAACTGAAGTTATTTTAGAAGATAATTAAAAGAGTAATTGCTAAAATGAAAACTTAGCAGACCTGGAAATGATCAAAACCATCACAGCTGTCTTCCATGAGTTTAGCTTTCTGCTAGAAAGGCCAAGATGCTAGAGACTTTCCAGCTTTACCATCCAGTGGAGCATTTTTAGATTTGTGGCTAGACTGAGTGATCTTCAGCCAGCATCCAAGCCCACAGTCTTACATTCTGGTTTCTCTTGATACCTCTGCATCATTTCGTTCTTTTATTTACACTAATTTCATTCTTCCTGTCTTTCATAGACAGGAGCAGTTCTTTAAACATCTTTAAAAATCCTGGTCTGGATTTCAGTAAGGTGGTTCCCGCAAAATTCTAGATTTGCTCCTCTATGAAAATGCAGTTTTACATAAAGTAGTATTTTCACATGCGACTTTGCACAACAGGAAATTTTTACTTGCTATGTTTTATACATATTACAGAAGCAGGACTTGACTTCACATTGGGTAAGAATGATGACTAGAAAAGCAGAGTTGAAGACAATGTTTTGTTCCATTGATGCTGACTGATTTGTTTGCCCTTTCAACAACCTTTCACTGGTGTTTAAAAGGGTGCAAAAAAACAATTTCAGAAATATCAGTGCTGACAACTTGCCCTTTCTCAGAATTATTGCTTTTATAGAAACTGCATAAAGAGGCTTCATGAGAAATATAAATTATTTCATTAAGACTGAAGGATTTACTTGAAAGTAATCCAAAACTAAACATAAGTGGCCTCTGGCATAACATATGTCCAAATTTTGTAGCTGTGAGGCACAACGAGGAAGCCTTGCTTATTTTTTGAGCTGGCAAAATAAACATATTAAACATATACAAGACAAAAACAGCCAGGCAGGATCTAGGTCATGTACGACCAAAGAAAAACCAAATACTTGCATTAGAGTATATGTACAGAGGAGAAATGTGATGATTCTGAACTACTGGGTCCTTTGAGGCTTTCGCTTGCAGAGGACTCTCATTACAGTGACTGAAGACAGTAATTCCACAAGCTGCATTTCATGCCATTCACTGCAGTGCAAGTCAGAGATTAAATAAAGGTTGTAGTATAGTAAATTACTTAGTGTGATTAGCAATAAGGCATAATCCATGATTCCAATTAAATAAGGCTCATGATCTTTAGTAGGGATGCAAGGGAATCATAATGAAAATGCATCTTGTTCATTTTTCTGCCACAGCAGAAAGTTTCAGAGTGTGAGAAAAATATGTAAACAATGAAACAACAACAATACAACAGAAGATGCTGAAAGGAAGGAGCTAATGAAGTTAGAAGTGAAATAAGGACAAGTATTCAAGAAGGAAGGCACTGACCAGGACAAAAGGCACCATGTGGAACAAGTAGATGAGAACCCTGCCTTTTGGCCAGGAAGATGATCTGGCGAATGAGAAGAAACTAGGGCTAGTCTGCTGAGAAGAACAGGCAGGCAGGGCAGCTGATCAGAGGGAAACTGAGAGCCTGTTCACAAGCCATGAGTTGTGATATGCAAGAACCTAGTGGAAATGGGCTGAGTGAGTGAGGCGACAAGGGCAAGGAAAGCTCAGCCTATTCTTACAGTAAGAGGGAGCTTGTAAAGAGAGCGAAGATCTAAAATCTTAGTGCTCGAAATGGAAAGCAAACAACAGCCTTTCAGCAGGATGAACAAGGCAAGAGCTTTATGAGGACTGACTGAGCCCCACGGTAACCACAGTCGCAGCAGTGCGAACGGCTTCCAAAGAGAGACCCTCTGGGCCCATGCAACAGGCAGGACCCAAGGCATTCAAAGGAGACGTGAGGGAAAATCAGAACACACCAGAAGGGCAGAGGCAGCTTCTGTCTTCCGCACAGCCTCAGGACACCATGTCCTCGCAGCAGGACCAGCTCTCCATTTCCCTTCTAGATTCGGTGCATTTCAACAGAAACAGCATTTCAACAGAAACAGGGGCAACACTGAAATAGGTGGTTTTATAAAATTGAGAATTAGGGATCAGCTCTTTCTATTTACCTGAACATGGTAATTGCATGGTGTTTTAAAACATTATTTTTAAACTTCACTTTACCAAAATCCATGGTGTTATGGGATGACAGCACATCACATTTTTTAGTAGTTGAATATACCATTGAAGAGCAAAACACAGTTACCATCTAAGAGGATGATTAAAAAAAAACTACAGAAAGAAACCCAGAATACTTCATAATACTGCCTCTCTGTGGTAAATATTTTTTTAATCATGTTTCAAGGTCTCACGAAAATAGATTATAGAGATAAATAATTTTAAACCAGATACATGCAGTTCTGCTAACTTACTCCTCTGCAATTCACACCAAATTCTTTCAATGCAGTAAGAACTAATTCAGAAAAATAAATATCCCACGAGAAATATGGATTTAATTGCTAATGCTGTTACATTGCTAAAATAAAGCAGCTGTGATCACATACCCAGATAAAGCCATTGTTCAACTACTTTTGTTAAACATCTTTGCAGTGATGAGTCCAGCTCCCTAAGAGCTTCCCGGACCACCCATTGCTCCCTAGGTGAAGCAGGGCAGCCAGCTGGGCCTTTCTGAGGGCTGAGGGAGAGGATGAACAGAAGGAAGAGGTAGAAACTTGACCAGATGCAGTGGCTAAGAAGGCAGATAGGGAACAACTTATGTTTGCTCACTGACATATTAAACCAGAACAACCACATTTTAACTTTCAAATAAATAGAACGGCATTTTTTTTTTCCTAAGTAATTTATTTGGCTATTAGCTAATGACAGCAACATGTTTCTTAAAGGGCATTATCCCAGAAATAGCGATGTCCTCCTCAGCACAAGGGAGAGAACCTCAGAAACCAGAGGCCAGCTGATTACAGGGCATAAAAGGGGGAGGTGGAACAGGCACAGGGGAAGGTCAGAGGTACAACAGGAGTAATCAGGAAAATAAATTGGCCAGGGTCACACAGCAAATAAACCATGTGTCATGTGAGCTGTGAATAAAACCCAGAAGTCCTGATTCCTCGTCTCCACGCTCTGTTACTCTAAGCTCCTCTCTCAAAACCACTTTCTAACACAGACAGTCCAGTAAACAGTAAACTGAAACATTTCTTATCTTACAAAATAAAGTGGTAAAAAGTATATAAAGGTTTCCTCTCCAAAGCCACTCTCAGCACTAAGTTTCTCTGTAAAAACTTTGTTCAAAAATACTGCACACTTCTTGCAGGTCAGGAATCATATTATATGTGACTTTGTATAAGTAGCCTCTTGTCTATACAGGAGTCGGTGTCAGGGTATTTCCCAGAATCATTCAACTTTAAATGATTCTCCTTGTCCTGCAGGGTCTCCTTCAAGTTCTGCTGTCACTAGGTGCTTGCTGGATGTTGTGGGTGGCTAGAGGAGCTGGAAACGCAGCAGACCTCGTTGGGAACAACACTTAAAAATATCCGATACTGGTAAAGACTTCGATCACTTTCTGTTCCAAGAAAATAAAATATGTATCTTCAGCTCAAATAGAAAATAGCTAAGAAAGGTACTAAAGTTCAAACTCATAAAATTTTTCCGTTTGCTGTACAATTTACAGGAGTACACTACAAAAAAGTATGATAAAGCCTTACCATTGTGAAATAGTTTCTAATTTTTAATTGAAATATGCACTATTTACCATGGGATGTGCAATTTTTCCCCAAAAAGTTTCTCTGTAAGTAAAAAGTTTCGCTTTTTAGCAAAGCGAGTAAGAAGCTGGTCTAACCATGACTTAATGTCAAACCAAACTCATACAGAATGGCTCCAGATTACTGATTTTAAGCCATTTTTGCAGCACATAAATCAAGTTTCCTAATAGCATATCAATCATGAGTACTCAGGTTTAAATTAAGACTTTATCAATCACTTGGCACATGGAGTCCATGGGGGTCAGACCTTCAGTGGTGCAAATGAGAGCAGCTCTCCTGCAATCCCCTATTACACAAGTGACCCAATTTTTTAAGGTTCCTGTTTTGAACTTCCTGGCTGCACTTGCATTTCAGTGAGATCTGTGCGCTTAAGTGAACAGGGAACTTCTTGGTCTAGAAAGTTTGTTCCACAGAAAGGATGTTTTGCTTACAAGTGTTGTCTTCTATGGTAGAGGCTTCCCTCTAGCGGACAATTTCTCTGTTTTATTTGTAAAGTTTTAGCCAGTCACCTGGCTACTTTCTCTCTATTCTTGCTAATAAGTAGAATAAACTGCTTCTTTGCCATTCTCCTGTGAAATCCCAGTATCTTTCAATACCAGATCTGAGCTTCACAGCTTCATGCACGAGTGAATGCTTCTTGTACCAGTTTAAAGTTTAGGGTTAAATGTAGAAAAATACATAAAGTATATAGAGTATATATAGAAATGTGAAACCTACAAACATCTTTTTTTTTTTTTTTCCTGTAAATAAATAACTTTAAAAAATGATTTAGATCCTAGAACAAGTCATAAAACCCTGCAGCTGTGGTAAGTGATGAATGAGTGACACGGAGAGCAGCACACAGTCCGTAACTCAGATCCCTTCCAGTAGGGAACACAAGCTGCACTCTGCTTCCAGCAGAGTCAGCCCTGGCACCGCGTGCTTCTGAACACCCTGTTCTCTCAGACCTTCACCCTGTTTCATTCGTACCTGCCATTAAACAACATCCTGCTTTCACTGACACAGAAAGGGCTCAAGCAAGGGCAGCCAAACTACGCAGCGTGCACTCAGCCTAGCCAGACTCTCTGAAGCAACTTTATTTAGTGGCAGCTGAACTACACTGTGCTGAAAAGCCCAGGAGAGGGCCAAGTGAGCAAAAGGGAGCACACACAAACAAGTCTGGGCATCACCATTTTTTGCTCTTTTCTCCACAAAGGCTTGAAAAGCAAATGTCTACCTGCAGGAGCTCCTTAAGGACGCTGATTTTCACCTGCATTTTACCACTGAAGAACCAGGCAGGGAGCAACACATTGCTCAAGCAACAGCCATCTCTGTTGGCTTGTTTGTTCCTGTTCACGCTTCTTTTCCAGACGTGCTTCTGTCAAGGAATTCCCTGGATATTTGATCCCATATTGCTACCTGCTCAAAAGCATGCCTTACACTAGGATTTATTTGGCAAGGCTTCTTTCCACAAGAGAGCGAACTCGCATACGTAAGTATGGGAATAGGAGAGAAAATGCTGAGGAGGAAGTCCTTGCTAAGGGCATAAGAGAGGGCCCAAACATTCTGAAGACAGCAATAGCTCTCAAACAGCACTACTATTTAACATATCAATGAAGGCTGTGGATATGCTCATTAATCCACTTTGAAATGTATTTCCAGGATTATTATGTATTGACAACAATGGCCTGAAGGGGGAGAGATTACAAAGAAACTGAGGAAAAAAATTCTTTTCTTAATGTGTAAATTAAAAAAAAAAAAACCTATACTGGCAAAAACATTCCGTAGCATGTTGTATGCAACCCGTCTTTCACTCATTTTGTTAGTAGGATTAATTTTTAGAAATCTAAGGCTTCAATGTTAATCCTGGATAATACTGCAGTTTGGAACACTAAAATAATCAGATTACAGTGACTGTCAGTGTCATTTGACTCTAAATGATATATATTACTGGAACTGTCAATTTCAGTTTATATGAGAAGATGACCTGGAGGAATGTCAGCTGGTATTTACCATGTCTCAAACAATTGCAGACTTCTGCTGCCTGTAAAGAACACGACTTCTGTTCATTCAAACACTGATTTCTGCAAGTGAGCATAAGAATTTTGAAAAGCTGTGGGCTTTACTGCAGCAACACATGTGCAAAATTTGTGTAAGAAACTGATATACAAAACTAACTTCTATTTGTATACCACTGAATTGCCATGTGTACAAGCAAATATCTAATTTCTATTTTTGATAAAGAAACTACTGCCTTGACTAGTCCTTCCTCCTAATTTGATTCATGTTTCTGCACCTCCTGCACTTCTATAATCGTTATTCTGATTGGCTGCAGCAAGGGTAATGCTTACTTTATTTCTAGTTAATCTGATTAAATAATAACCTGGGATTGTGATGTCAATGTATTAGCATACGGAAGTAACACTTCCTGCAGGAAGAAAGGCAAATTTGAACTATTAGAAGCAGGTCACGATCTGACTGCAAGATGGAAATAGAGCAGGAGAGACTGCAGGAATAACAGCCCCTCATTGCCAGATAACACGGTTCGAAGTAAGAATATGGCTTGTGGACTGAAGGTAAGAAAATACAATTACACTGTGTTTGGTTGGCTATGTTGTTGAAGGGAGCTTTGTGGGGAGGGAAGATGCCTTCAGAGAAAAGAGCAGAACTAAATAACTGAATAATGAAAAGCCTTGTTTCTTATCATTTACTCAGGAGAAAAACTGGCTTTCAAAGGAAAGAAGTCTTGGAAGACTTATTTCACAGATGATCAGACTTCCACATTTTTTCATTCTATTTCAAAGAAAAAATACTTATTCATGTGTCTCTTTATTCTACATAACTGCTGTGGTTTTAAAGGCAGGGAAATCTCCAACAAGACAGTTAAACTAAAAAGCCAACTTCAGTAAATGAATGAGAGATGAGCACAAATTTAAATAAAACAAAAAAAAATCTCAAGTAGTAAGCTCATGTTTTAAAAACTTAATGACTCTGTGACTCTGTTTGGTAGTGAATTATTTTATTATAATAGGATGCTACTGTATTATTTAGTGTGCACAGTGATGCAAACACTTCTACGAGCCCATAAGGTATAGCAGGATGTTGCTATGGTGACGTGGTGCTCAAATCACTGCAATTCTTAGGGTTCTGTTTATCAGCCTCTCCCTAAATCTTTCAATTCTTTATACATAGCAACAAACAAGATACTAAGGTAGCAATGAAAATTTTGTTTATGCCAAATATTCTGAATGAGCATAGTTAAGCAAACAAAAAGGTGCTGAACTGTATTGTTAGAGCAGCCGTAATCAATAGTAGTTAGGTAGAATGCAACAGAGATGGAAGCTCACAAGAAAAAGGCCTCTGCCTGCACCAGTTGTCGTGAACAGGAAGAAGCGAAGCCCCCTCTGTATCCCGTGTGCACTTCGGCTCTGCTGCGGGAAAAAAAGAAAGTGACAGTAGGAAATAGGCAGCACTTGCTTAACTGCTCTTTACCATGGAAACTGATCATGCTGAAAGGCTTTTCCTGCATGAAGAATGATTCTTAAATTTTTGAGTGAAATTAACACTGTCTTTTAACTTTTAACTATGTATCTAAAGTCTCACAGTCACTGTTTCTTGTCACTTGAATCCTGTAACCTGTATGTTTTCTGTTACCACTAGCAATCTCACATAGGCCATTTCAAGTTAGTCTAGTAGGGCACATACTTATTTTGTATAAAACAGGGCATTTATTTTGTATAAAACCGGGCAAATACTTATTTTGAAAGTTTTTCAAGTAATATCCTACTCTAGTTCCTCAAGGTCCATTTTTCCCTTCTTCCTAAGCAGTCACCTCTTCTATGCCACAAAAAAAGCAAAATTAAAATTACTTTATCTAAAGAGTTTGCAGGCGTTAATTATTTTTTTGCTCACAACACTTCGTGCTATAACTGCCTACCTCAGAGCTCCATGCTATCCATTACCAAGCCACAAAACACTTGGTGCTGTGGCTTGCTTTAGAAGTCAAAAGAGGCTTCTCAGTTGGTAGGAGAGCATTGCGCTGGCTAAGTGTGACGGGAATAGGATCTCAGCCAGAATGCAGAACACAAACCATTAAAACATTGTCTCCTGCTGCAGTGATCTATTTTGGTGCTAAGCAGACTATAGGATATTAGAAACATACACCACTCCGAGCGTGCTTGAAGTTAACTTTATTCACGTTGCTTCTCACAGTGTTCCTCCACCAAAGAAACCTGCCATGCACACCACACTGAACAGATTCCTCCTAACTCATAAGTTCTCTTATATTTTGAATTGCGCTGAACTGAGTTTGGTAGAACTGTTTTGGAGCTAACATATTTTGCACTAGAGAAGGTGTAGCCCAGCTTTGAAGTTTCTCTTCTTGCAGTTAGTCCCATATTTCTTTAAAAATACCACTGCAATATCAGATGTGAAGAGATCTTAATAAAGAATTTCAGCTGTTTCCTAATCAATTTCTAATACCTATCTGTCAACACTCTCATTTGCAATTTCTTCCTCTGGATTACACTTTCCTAGTCTGTTTTTGTTCTACCATTTCACAATGGAACAAAGAGTGAAGCCTCCATTACCTTCTGGAAACGTGGGAGAATCCCAAGACACATCTTTTAAACACTTCCCTTTCACTTTCAGATTAAAGATGAAGAAAGCGGCTACAATAAAAACCTATTTTGCATCCCTAAGCATTACGAAGAAGATGTGGAAAGAGTCTTCATTCCTCATGGACTCATCCTGGACAGGTAAGGGGGCGCTAAACAACGAGCAGTGCCAGTCATACCAATGGCCCCAGCTGCCCTCCAGTAGCCCACACTGACTGACACGCTGACCAAGCCTCACAGAAGCAACCATCCTTATGGAAGCCTAGAGAAACAGGCAAACTCAGCAACTACAAAACTTAAGCTTAGTCTTGGAGACAAGGACTAAGGCAGGACTTTCCCTGCAGCTCTGGTGAGGTTTCCAAGACATCTCAAACAGTTTAAAGCCTTCCTTTCCTGCATTATTTAGATATATCACTTAACCTAGGCATCTGCCACGTGGGTAAGCACCATCCTGTGATACTAGCGGCCAACAGGTAGCCTGCTTTGCTGTGCTTCATGTCTCTGGCTAAAATATTCAACAGCAAAATTAGATTTTTAACTTGGGCATTGTTATACGGACAAACAAATATGGCATGCAAAATATTTTACAAGATTTGTGATTTGGGTTTTTTTGTTTGTTTGTTTTATTCCAGGACAGAACGATTGGCAAGAGATATCATGCACGACATGGGGAGTCACCATGTCGTTGCTCTCTGTGTCCTTAAGGGAGGCTATAAATTCTTTGCTGATTTACTGGACCATATAAAAGTACTAAATCAAAATGGTGATAAATCTGTGCCTATTACTGTGGATTTTGTTAGAATAAAAAGCTACTGTGTAAGTAATTTTCTTTTCTTGGAAACTGACCCTCCCCAAAGACTAGCATTCTGAATCCTGTTATTTTACATGAAAAACACATGAAATCAAGTTTAGCATACATCCTGTTCAAAGCAGCTGAATTATCATGTACTGAAAGGCAACCAATTTGCTGCCCTGCCCAAAGGACTAGATGAGTATTTCTATTGACCAGCATGAATATACAGCTGAACACTTAAAGCAACAAAGTAAGGGCAGGTTCAGGTCCCCAAAGTCCCGCTCTCCAGCCCAAAGCTTCCACAGGGTCTACTCTAGAGGTCCTCACCACGGCCCTCCTGGGCAGGAGGGTATATGGAGAAGAGCTCCAAATTAGAGATTTGCTTAAGCTCTCCATCTGCATTGCATTAATTCTTTTTCTTACAGATAACAATGGTGAGATTTGTTTATTTAATCCATGTGTTGGAAAAAAAAGTATTTTTTACCCAAGCCAACTCTAGCTGGCCCAAGCCAACCACTGCAGAGCAAATCTGTGATTTACTGATAACTTATTTTCTGTTTTACCTTCTACACTCTTTGAGTGCTCAAGCTCTGTGCATTGTTCCAAACGTATCTCATGCTAAATCTAACAGTTTGCAGTGTCCTATAAAAGTATCACGGAATTCTCAAACAATCAATGCTAAAAAAAAAAAAAAAAAGCTGAAAGTAACCATATTGATTCTAGAAATATGAATGCACTTTTGCTCAGAAGCTCAAACTTCAATCTCTTGCTATCTGCTATTAAAAGCTCTTCTACTGAAAGACCTCTGTATAAAGGTGCAAGTGTCCTCTGCTGTGTGCACAGCACCAGCACAACATTCCTGATAAACACAAGGTAACACTTCGGAGCAGATCTGACCATATGACTTCTCTCCCATTTCCTTCTAGAGAGACTCACCCACAAAAAAAATCAGTATAATTGGAGAACTGTCCACGTTAAATGGGAAGGTATGAATTAGCATGTTTATCTTTTAAGGGAAAATAGTGTTTCTTACACATAATCCAGGAAGTTCATCTGTATTAAGATTTTGATTTTATATATTCACAGACACTTAAATGCCTTGAAATGGAGAATTATTCCCACTGATCTCAGTGAAAACATAAAGGAATCAGTATTGAATGCTTATAAAATCTTAGCGATATGTTTTTTATCCCCTAAGTATCAAAAATGAACCAAGTTAAACTGACTTATGCACCATTTTTTAATTATTGCTATATTCTACTACATAGAACCTCATATAGGCGATTTTCTCACAATATTTTATGCTTCTATAAATACTTTCAGAAAGACTCTTCAGAAAGCACTTAGATAATGTAAGTAGTTAAGTGACGAACTCCTTTTAAAAAGAATTGCAACTTATTTGTAATTAAATTCTCTACAGCACTCTTTTTTTCCTAGCTGTCTAATTCAGTGAACATTGTCATTAATTTTTTTTCCTCTTCCTGATTAATCTTTTCCAGAATGTGTTAGTAGTAGAGGTGAGTAAAGATTTCAATTCTTTTCCACTTAGCAAGTTAATGCTTTAATATTACATAAAACAACAATTGATCATACGTCAGTTAAAGTATGTATGTCATGCTATTGCAATACTAAAGCCTCTGATTGCTTTATACACTGTAGGTTATCTTGACAGTCTTTTATTCTTTCAGATTTCTAAAATATTTTTTTAATTTCCTTGAGGACATTATTGAGACTGGCAGAACAATGAAGGCGCTACTTGCAAAACTAAGGGACTACAAGCCAAAGACTGTAAAAGTAGTAAGGTATGATGACATGTCCCCTGATGAATGTATCATAGTGAAATGATACCAAAATCATTCAAGGGAATAGTAAGAGTATACTTATATTATATACTTATATGTATTACTTATATACTTATATGTGTACGTACATATATATATGTTAAATATCTGGGAAGGAGAACGTAAAAGCAGGAAACAATGCTCCTCTCTCCCTATTCTCCCAAAATCTTTACATGCCACTTGAACTTCTCTGCCTACCTGAGCTCCATTAGCTTAGTGATATTCTACTATATGGAAAACTAATGATTTGGGATACAAAACTGAAGAGAATTAAGTCAAAGACAATAGAGTCACGTGGAGCCCAGGTCAGACCCTTAACTTTTTCCCCCAAACATAAAGGTCAAGTTCTTTCTGGTATGTTAAAACAATGAGAAAGTATTGTATTGAGACACATGATTCTAGAAGCTTAAGGGGAGAGGTGGGAGAAATGAAATCTACGACTTGAAGCAAGTTTATTTTAAAAACCATGATTCTCACCTCTGTCTTACAGCCTGCTCGTTAAAAGGACACATCAAAGCTCAGGTTACAGACCTGACTGTAAGTACTGCATTTCTTTAGTTGACCAAAATAAGATCTCAGAATTTCATTTCATGCAATAAACCTGGACAGTAAGATATGCGTGTCAGGAAGGCCAAAAGAAATGGGGAGAAATATGGAGAAAATAAATAAAAGCCTGTAAATTGACCACCAGGTAGCACATACTGAAACCACACAACCACCTTCTACTTTGTTTGCGTGTAGGTAAAGTTGTTTGTATCCAGACAGCTGAACTAGAATCACACTTACCTTCTGATTGCTTGGCTTTGACCATGGTTTAAATATAACCTGTTTACAAAGCGTATATCCCACTTTGATTAAGATTTACTCCAAAGAGGGAAGTAGGCCTGCAGTTCAACTAACTGAATCCACTTTGGATTCAGAACTAACCCACTCTCAAAATCAAGTGCAATTGTGATATTTACATGGAGTTGTGGCCTAGCTTTTCGATGTCAGCTTTTGGAGGGCCAGCAGGTCACACTTCCCATGTGGGTGCACTGCTCCATGAGCAAAACCTCCCTCTTTGCTGCCCTCTTGCAAAGCTACCTCATAAGTAAACTTAATTAATGTACTTCTATGAAACAAAAGAATTCTATTAAAAAAAAACACACAAGGATTTTATTTACATTGCTAACTGCTGGGGATGGTGTGGATTTTAATCTGTGCCATCAGTTTACATCTCTGACTTGTAGGAGTGCTAGGTGTGCTAAATCTTTGAAAGTGGAGGAAGTATCTGCTAAGCACTGCTCTTGCGTAGCTGAGGACAACCCATGCACCTAAAAGATATTTATACCACTTAAGTAAAAAAAAATGGTTTTTGTTGCAGATGTGGGTTTTGAAATTCCAGATAAATTTGTGGTTGGATATGCTCTTGACTATAATGAATACTTCAGGGATCTAAATGTAAGTACATACCTGTGTGTGCCCTGTTTCCATATGTACATACATGACTATTGCAATTAAGCAGCAAGAATACTGGCTTACAGCAGGCAGCTTCCAGATAACAGAACTTTAAACCAGACTAACATTTTTTCTAAAGGAGTTAAAATGTTATTGATGTGCTAGTAATTTAATGTAGCAACTTGCACTTGCCCTACCTTGATGAATCCACTCCAAAGGCAGCGTCGCTCCGCTCGGCTGCGCAGCGCTCCAGGCCCTGCAGGCTGCCTGGCAGGTATCAGCCTGCAAAGAAACCGACTCATAACTCGGCTCTTTGTACTGTAACATTTGTCCATTTCAGTGCTATCCTATGTTGCTCTTCCCTGGCAGAATTTTTAAAACACCTCTACACTGGACTGTGTGTGAAGGTTTTTCTCTACTCTGTAGAACATGCCCATCAGGTCCTGTTTCCCTTTGTTCCCTTATGGCCACTTTAGGCTGAAGTGAATCCTAGACTTGCTCAGAAAGATTCTAAGTAATGGAGAGAGCTCGTTTTGTTTTGGCTTGGTTTTTCACTCCAATTCTAAAAAGCATTCTCTTAAATTTGGCTAAGTGAAAAAACTCTCACTTGAAGATATTTTTAACACGACAAACCCATTTGTAAAAGCCATAAACTTGACCTGAGCTGTTGTAAAGCAATATAAAGAAGGACATGATAAATGAACAAACCTGACCTCTTCTTGACTATACAACTTCTCTATCCATTTTAGATGAGGTTGGAGGAAATATTAGCAGTTCAACTTCACTAGAAGTAGTAAAACTGACAAAGCAGTGGTGTTTTGGTGTGTGTTCCTTCCAGTTCCAATAGGAATATTGCTGAAAATATTTCATTCCCTTTGAAGCTAAAGATTGGCTAAAATTATGGGTTTTGTTTGTTTTTAGCACATCTGCATTCTGAAAGAGAAAGCCAAAGAGAAATATAAAATCTGATCGCATCATTTTTCTGGAGCAGAAGTCCAGTGTCATGTAGAGCTGTGTGGACAAACGATGAGGAGTTATTTCCTACTAAACATATTCATTTCACTGCAGAACTGCAAGGTTCTTTTAAAGACAGTTCTTTGTATATTTTTTCCTATAATAATGAAAATATTGTTTTATAGAATAGTATAAAAAATGCTAATGATTGTTCTTCAAGCTACCAGAACAGAACGTTGAGTATAAAATGTGTATTATATTGTATATAAATCCCACTGGAAACCCCAGGGACAGAGCCACAAGACTTACACATATACAGCTAGCTTTGTCTTTTAGCTACTATATAAAATAACACAATTTATGTATTGTATATATAAACTGCAATCCTATTTATATGTACAGATGTGCGTGTAAATATATAGATAGGCAAATATGTACTTTATATAGTAAGTAGGGTGCACAAGTATTTTAAGCACTCAAGGTTAATTGCATCAACCCCACTGAGTGCTTATCATGAGCAGAGCTGATCCTGATAGTCTAGTTTACTTAACAAAATGGAAAAGAAAAGGAAACATCAGGGCAAATAAAGACAGATTAGTATTTGTACTC
This sequence comes from Nothoprocta perdicaria, assembly GCF_003342845.1. NCBI lineage: Eukaryota > Metazoa > Chordata > Aves > Tinamiformes > Tinamidae > Nothoprocta > Nothoprocta perdicaria. The sequence continues at coordinate 3,240,275 of NW_020454982.1, forward strand.
CATGTAACTTCATTTTTGGGGGGCTAAAGGTTCATACTGATCATACCTTTGCGAAAGACGTTACTGGAAGCACTGGTGCTCCTGCTCCTTCATCATGAGCTGTTGGGACTGCCTCATAACCCGCACATCGGCCTGGGGCCACCAGGGCAGGAATACCCTGCAGCTGCCTGCGTGATGCTCATCCCAACTGGGAGCCCGTTCATCCCAACTGGGAGCCCGTTCATCCCAACTGGGAGCCAGCACCACTTGTCCAGAAGCCACAGCAAGCCCAAGAGAGATCGGCTGCAAGCCCCCTAGGGTTGCAAACCAGGATTTTTGCAGAACTTAAACATGGAGCTGTTTTTCAGCCTTCTGTCACCTTTGAGCAGGAAAGGCAACTTAGACAAGGAGCCTGTTTAATAGATAAACTCCTCATCTTTGCTCACTAGGACCAGCAAGGATCCCACTGGCCTGATGCCAGTCAGGAGGGTGCAGGAGGCGTCCAGCCGGCGCTCAGAGTGACAGGCTGCTAATGAAGCAATTAAACCTGATTATCGAGGCGGGGCTGCCCCACGGCGTTATCCTTGCGGCCCAGCGTGCCCGGGGCCCGCCGGGGCTGCCGGGATGGGCTAGGGTTACCGGGGCGGACAGGAGCTCCCGCGGGGCCGGCAGCTAGCATCACGCCGGCACTAAGGGGCTAGAACGGGCTGCGGGGCAATCCCCTGGCGCCTCTTACCTAAAAGGAGGCGGGCGCCTACCCCTGTCCGACGGTACCGGGGTGAAGCCCGAGGCGACGCGCGCTGCAGCGCGAGGCGCTACACGGACCACGCTACATGGACCACGCCCCAACGGCCGCCTCCGAGGAGCCCCAACGGCCGCCTGGCGGCGGCTCCGCCACGCGCGGGAGGGGGGCGGTGCTCGGCCGGCTCGCGCGCTGATTGGTGGGCCCGGCCGCCGCTCAGGAGGGCAGAGAGTCCGACATGGCGGCGGAGCGGGGCGGCCGGGCGGGCAGGTAGCGCCGCCGTCGTTCTGAGCGCGGTGGGTCTCGCTGCGCCCGCCCGCGCCGCCGCTCACGGCGCTTTCCCCTTCTCTCTTCCCTAGGGAGAGCCTGAAGGCGGCGGCCCGCGCCCGGCTGCGCGCGCACGACGTGGCCGGGCGGTTCTCGGCGCTGCCGCTGCCCAGGGCGGCCGTGCTGCTGCCGCTGCTGGAGCGCGGCGGGCGGCTCTGCCTGCTGCTCACCGTGCGCTCGCTGCAGGTACCCGCCGCGGCCCGCGCACCGCTTGTTTGCCTTAAAAAAAATACAAAACCGGAGCCCTTGCACCGTCTGCGAGCACCGCCAGGGGGATCTGAGCGCCCTCCCGCGTGCCTCTTGGCGAGCGGCTCCTTCCTGATCCCAGAGCTCCCTGGTTGGGCTTTCCCGGCTGCTTTCCCTGGGAAGGTCCACGAAAGGTGAAAGGCGCGGCGGTTCTGCGGTGCCAGCCAGTGTCCGTGTGGATCCGGGGAGGGACCGTGGGCATGATCCACTAAACAGTGATGCTCCTTTGACTTCCAGCTGAGAAGATTCCCGGGAGAAGTGTGTTTTCCGGGAGGTAAAAGTGAGGCAGCAGATAAGGATGAGATTGAGACTGCGCTTAGAGAAGCCAAGGAAGAAATAGGGCTCCCGCCAGAGGAGGTTGAAGTCGTCTGTAGGCTCGTCCCTGGGATTGATAAAGTAAGCAATACACCAAACCAGTCAGCAAAGCACTAGAAAACGAGCTTAAAATCATACTGTTCTCATCTGTAATTATATTTGCTGTGTATAAGGTTGATCTTTCTCCAGCCCATTGCTGTGAGTAACCCCTGCGTGTTAATGTGCACAGACTGTTACCAGGGCAGGGAGTGAAGAGCTTGGCCCTGGTGAGGTGTGAGTGCCCGGCCCGAAGGAGGCAGAGCCAGCAGGAGACCTCACTGCTCTTATCAACTGTCCCCATTGCTGCTGTCAGCTGTCCCCATGTGATTGGGGACAAGACAAAGCCGGTCCCTGCAAACCAGTGGCTGCAGGGGAGGTTCTGGTTAAGGGCAAGGAAAACAACTCCTCACCGGGAGGTTAGATAAACCCAAGACAGTTCCAAAGCAGCATGCTTATTACAGCTGTGTATATAGAAATACACACTTATATGTAAAGTGTGCGTGCCCATGTATGTACGGGAGGGGTGTATACATATATATATGTACACACATAAGTGATTTGAAAGACTTAAAAACAGAGCTCTTCAAATTCAGACCTGTGAGAGCTTTTTTTTTCCTCTAGCAGATGGATAAACCTTTTTAGCAGCTCTGTGATCATGCAGCATGAGCAGAATATTAGTAAAAGCAAGGCTTAATTAATACAAAAAGAGAATTTTAGAAAGTTATAAAGTATTTAAAAGTAAATGTAAATATAATGCCATTTTAGAGATTAAAAATGCATTATAAATATGAATATTTCATAGGTTGCTCATACTCATCTGAAGTACTTTTAAAATAAAGAACTTCATTTACTTTGTACAAAATTAGTGGGTTTGTTTGTTTGTTTACTTTCTTTTAGATGAATAATTTGGTAACACCAGTTGTAGGATTTATAGAGGACACGTTCCAGGCCACTCCTAATCCAGATGAAGTGAGTGATGTGTTTGTGGTGCCACTGGAATACTTCATTGAGCCCTTAAATTACACGTCCTTGCCTTATAAAATGTCATCTGGTCACCAAGGTCGGATGCATTGCTTCACGTACGATGACAATGAGCATAAAGCACCATTCAAGATATGGGGACTTACTGCACACTTCGCTGTATTTCTTGCTCTTGTAATTTTTGGAAGGAGACCTACCTTTGAAGTTGATTATGATCTTGACAACTTGCTGCCATCTGCTGTGCAGAACTTCATGAATTTATATGCATCAGTACAGGAAGCGAAGAAAAGTCATCTATGAGATACTGAACTGCCAGTTAATGAAACTTAATGAAATTGGTGAAAAGGAGTTGGCTTTATTCTCTCTATTCCTGTTACTTGATTTAACTTCACATTTATGTTTTTCTGAGTTGGAAACTTTAATTAGATTTTTAAAAGTTCTGAGAAGTTAATCAGGCTCTAATTGGGTTCATGTAATTATTGGGCCTATATTAGGATTGCCAAAAGCACAGTGGTTTTGATGAACTTGCAATTAATATAATGACTTGGAAGATATAGGTTCAATTTGTACATTTATCTTGGATGATCTAATATTGTTTCTTTAATATACCTTCCTTTTGCAAAGTGAGATATTTTTCATAACCTTTTCAGTTTGAATGGGAATATAAACATTTTGGAGGATCTGTCTGCACTTACTCTGACATATCACATGTGGCATAATACAGTCGTGATTAAGCACTGTTACAAGGTACACAATAAAGATATAGGTGATGGGTGCTTTCACAGTTCTTGCTGTTGTTGTTATTTGTTGTTTTTAATTTTGGTGGGAGGCTTGGAGGGAAGAGGGAATGATGGATTCTAATCCTATTGTTGAACTCACCCTTTCCCATAGAGAATTTTGCAAGCGTGCAGTGAGTGAATGGTACCTTGTCTTCAGAGAGAAGACTTCTGCCTCTCCTTCCTCTTGCTGGCATCACTCATTCAGCTTCTAGGAGGAGTCATTTTAAGAAGAGACAAGCAGAGTTCACAGTTCCTAGACTGAGGAGCTCAGTGAACCTTTGCCAGTCCTCTGGCAACGTCAGATACCTGGTGCTCTTTGTGAACCTTTTCCACTCACTGCTGGGTTGGCAGTTTATTCACAGTGGTCCTCGTACTGGGGCCAATGATTTGGTTTTTAGGAAACACAATTGAGTTAGACTGGATTGCAGAGTAGCTTCAAAGAGAACAAGAGAACATCCTTAAACAGGTAGGTGAAAGTGGTTGGTGATTTCAGTGGTCTCACACGGGCCGTGGTTGATAACGGTGAGAGTGGTTTCTCCAGAATAAACGTTGCCTTTGTTCTGACTCAGTAGCTGTATTAACTGCTTTGAAACTGTCTAAACATTTAAAAGATAATCCTAACTTAAACTCTTTGTTGTATTATTCATATCCGCCATGGTTTATCCTAATGCTAATGTATACAGGGAAGATAACTAATTAAAATAAGAACATTGTTAATTAAAACAGAGCAAACCAATTAGATCTTCAATTAGTAAACAAAATGGATACTAGATGACATAATTACTAATTTCTCTTCTTTTTCTGGTCCAAGCAGGCTTTTTTCTTCCCTATATATTTACCAAATCAAGCACAAGTCTGTACAGGTGTTTTATACATATAATTCCCCCTCTGAATTTTCCCCCAACAAAACAAAGACTATTGTTCAGCTGAAATATGTTACCAAATAAAAACTGTTAAATATATTAAAATGTGTTATATAATCTTTTATTAAGTAATTGGATAATTCATGCAACATGACACTGATGAATACAAAGACTTGATCGGAGTTAACAAAAAATAAACTGTATGAAGTTTAATGCAAGTTGTTAGTCATTCTTTTAGTCAATAGGCAGTGATTTGATATCTAACATTTCTACATCTTTGCTCAAATAGGCTTTTGGCATTTTAAGTTTTTGCAAATATTTAACACTTGATATTTGAGATACAAGTATTTAACAATTACAAATGTATCAAATTAATGAAGTTGCTCCCAAAGGGAGTTTTATACACACACACACACACACACACACACACACACACACACACCAGTTTACAGCATTTCTGTATTGGACAAAACATTCAGTATCACATTTCACAAAGTTTAATTAAACTAAGCGCATTGAAATCCTTGTTACTTTTTCACAGAGGTCGTGCAGGGTTAAAAATCGTAGATAAAAATTGGAATGTTCAAGAAAGGACATTATTTATAGTCAGCCTGTGCATACATCATATATAAATATACATATAAGCAATAGAAAATGTGGAGAAGTTTCTTTTTCTAACTCTTTTAAATGCTTACAAGTCAAGATAAGGTAGCTACAAAGATTTTTTTCAGTAGGTTGCCATAGCAATGCAGTTTTCATAGCAGTACGTGTTAAACCATCGCCAGTTAATTTGTTGTTTTTTTTTTTAATTATACTAGAAGGGGACATTAGATACTCTCTCCTTCCCTCTAACCTTATCCTCTCCCAGAATATAATCTAAGAAATTAGGTAGAGGGAAAAAGGAATCATACTTATTTCTGTTTTCTTACAGAAGCTACAGATCTCTAGCCATTACATTCATTTAGAGATGGCAGAGATTCAACATGAATTTATTTTATGCCATTAGAATTGGCATCCAAGGAGTAAAAGGAGTGCTTTATGTTGTTAATTAAATTTACAATACTATAATGCTGCCTGCTGCTTAGTGTTTTAGATCTGGAGTAGGTTTTGGTTGTTTGTTTGTTTGTTTGTTTTTAACTGCACTAGGAAAGAAAACATCCAAGTAATAATGAAACATTAATGAAGAGTAATCATCCTGCTTGTCAGAATCTGCTGCAGGGGAATGGCTGCTCCCTGGCTGGCAACAGGCTCATTATTATGGACACACTTCTCATTCCGAGTTCTGCAAACCTTTAGACTGCGCTGACCATTAGAAGAGAGACTGAGCGAGAAAAATAACATATTTCATGTATTATTGCCATAGTAAGTGTCTTCTGTGGCATATCTACCCCTATGTGGAGATGCAAGGACATTTTTAGATTTATAAAGATAGTGAAAAACAGAAGAATCTTGTACTTCAGCTCTAGAATAAAGCAGGCTGAGCTGTTTTAGCACATCTGCTGCAGAATTATCACTTTTCTGTATTTTTTCCTTTGAATTGTGACTTTCAGTGAAGTCCTAGAACAGCTGAGGAATAAGAAAACTGCACATGAATAAAAGGGTGACATATTCCTGGAGATGTCTTCCACTGTATTTTGCAGACATTTATATGAACTCATTTTTGTTTCCAAAGAGTTAAGAAAAAGTAGTTATTCTACCATTATACACACTGTATCATTTTAATGGGAAGCATTTATTACACAAAACGCACTTAATATATTTGGATTTATGTAGTGAAGCGGACTTTGGGTTTTAGTTTAGCTATAGGCCCAAATTTAATTTAGCTCTTCAGCCCAAAGATGGGACTGCTATCTAACATTGTGATATCTTCTGAGAAATAAGACCCTAGTAAGAAAGCTCTTCACTTTTGACATCCTTCAAGCCACATCTGAAGATTTACATCTGAAGGGGTTATTCAAGATTTTCCAAACTGAACAGTTTCAGGTCAGATTTGTTTGGTTTATTCCATTCTATGCAGAACAGTTTAAACTGAGGTAAGCTTTTTGCAGTGTTTAATCTGATGGAACAGTAGAAATATATTCTATGTGTTGCATAAACTAAAGTCTCCTAGCAGAGATGCTTGCCATGTTCACTTGAGCTGCATCTCTTCAGTGTTTGCAAACTCAATATCACACCTGACATGGAAGTGTCAGGCATGAGAAGGCCATGAAAGGTGTGTTCCCTCTCCTGCTTCCTTTCATGCAGGACTGGGAGCTCTCTCCTCTTCTGCCTCACCCACAAGAACAGGCATTTCATCTTGTAACCCCTAAATTATGAAACAATATAGAATTGTCCTGAACCTGGAAGAGAAGGCAATGAAGAATCTCAAGAGATTGATGGTGCCTAAATGAGCTTCTGAATATATAAAGTAGGTGACTCACTGTTAAATACACTCTAACCTGCAGAAAAGATGGAATGGTTTAAATTCGAGTTAAAGAATAAAGTGCTATCATTTTTCACATTAAATGAATATAGATTCATTTAAAGCAGGCTAGGATTCATTGTGATATTGCTTTCCCCTGAACACATGGAAAACTCGAATATCCCTGTCCTGGCAAATATCCACAGCTTGAGTGGCATTCCTTGGCACGGCTGGCAGGGGAGTGAGTCCCCTTTGCTGCACCCCACTGCTTCCGAGCTAACGCAAAGGAGCATCCCCACACCCACATTGGGTTTGCATGCATCTAGCTCCCAGTTCAAGAGGAACGTGTGGTTTCAATGGTTATGGGGATGCTCCTTTGTTTTGGCCCAGAAGCAAAGGGCTACAAGTGATGTTCAGTTCAGAAAATCCTTGCCTTTGGGAGCCTGCTGTGCTGAAGCTCTCCCCTCACATCTGCAGTCACAGGATTAGATGGTGGTGAAGGCAGCAGAGGAGCCGCAGTCCTTGCTGCTGGGTGCCCATCAGGACTCTGCTTCCTCCCTCCATCAGCTGCGAGAGGTGGGAAAACTCTTAACACCTTTGTCCTCAGCTTGGCAAATAAGAATAAAGCAGGAATATTCTATGGAGAAGGTCTGGGGCACCACATGGGAAAATAAAAGTTGCTAGGTGAAGAAAAATTTGGAAACTGTCCACAAAGTTCTTGGAGTAAGGACTTATATTTTAATGTGATTGATACCAGGGACATTTTAAGTCGAAGCAGCAACCTGTTGCATTTCACAGGATGGCCACATAAATAGCTGGGCCAAATCAACTGAGGACAAGACACTTTGCAGCACAGTGTGGGCATGAGAAGCAAGCAGGTGAGGGGAGGCAAGCAGGAATATCCTGAATTCATGAACTGCAGCTTGATTTATGAAGGCTAAGTTAGTTTCTGACAGCTAATCTTCCATTACTCTTTATGAACTAATATGTGCCCTTTTCCTGCCCAGCTGTAAGGTAAAATATGTTCAACTAAGTGAAAAAGATATTTACCTCACAAGAAGTGTGGCCTGTGGATGTGCAAAACCCCTTACAGCAGCTCAGATGATAGGAAGTAGCTCAGCAAGGCACCGGGTATCACAGGCATCAATGAATAAGCAGAGGACTGGAAGTTAGAGCTTGGGGTGGTTGAAGCTCTGCCACTGCCTAGATGCATGTGCACGTTGCACGGGTTGTTACGCAGAGCTCAGAAAGAGCCTGGGTCACAACATGCTGCAAGATCTACTGCTCGAGGACTTCCTTCTTGGGGGGGACTGTTCAAAGGAGAGCGTGAAGATGAAGGGAAGTTGCTGTGAGGATATATCATCAAGCATTAATTCCATTTTAGCTATGTCAAGAAGAAAACGTGTTAAGGATGTGGTGTTATTAGGCTGTTCTAGCCCTCTCAGACTGGCTTACCCCTCATAAAAGAATCTCCCTTTCTCCTGGCAGAGAAATCCAGCGCCTGGCCAAGACACTCAAGCAGAAAAATAGGACCCTGGCAGGAAGCTCTTCCTGGTGGGGGCAAGTCTTTCTGTCACGCAGCAATACTGTATGATGGGTCAAACACATTATAGTTTCTCATGTCAAGAGATCTTTAATCGGGAAGCTATGGCATAGATAGGTCAAGCTCCTCTTAATTATGGAAATAATCTCTTTCCTTTTCATCTCTGTTGTTTGGCTCTGATGTTGCTCATTGGCTGTTTGCCTGTGATTGCCGTGACTCTTCATCAGAATCTTTCCTAAAATCTTAGAAGTCCCTCTCCAAACTTGACAGGCTTCTCTCGTTTTTGTTTGTTTGTTTGTTTTTTAATATCTGAAGAGGTTTTTGGGCACAAAATTTACTGTTGCCTGGACATTCAGGGAGACTGCTGACAAGTGTGTTCTGCTCCGTTGTTTCAGTTGTTTCTATGCAACTTTTGAAGCTTTCTGCATAGGTCCATAGGCCATGACTCACATTTCTTTGATGCACTGTGAAGCTGTATGTATATGTATGTATGTATGTATGTATGTATATCTATATATGTATGTACATATACATATGTATGCATAGGTATACACATATACTTCATATATATGCATGTATACATATATACGTGTATACATATATATATATTGTGTGTGTATATATTGTATATATATATATACACACTTAATATAGAAAACAATGGCCCAAGAAGGTAAAACAACCTGGTGACTTGTAGAAGGTAATATTAGCTGTAATATTAGCAGTAATCAGTTTGGAAATAAAATATTCACAGACAGATGCTCCTGATGATATTATGCACTGTTATAGTTACCTAACTGCACATCCTTCTCAAACTTATTTTCCTCGTTGATTGATTCTTCTGTGCAGTTAAGCTGTGTTGTAAAGTTCAGGCACATTATTTTTTTACAAGCTTCTTCTAACAAGTTACTGTGGTTCCATAATTACTGAGACCAAATTGACTCAAAATGCCAAGCGGGATTATTCTTTCTCAATGCCTAGAGTCACACTGAATGAATAAGTACATAAAGTATCTCCAGACAGCTAAGGCCACAGTAATTTCAGTTGGAGATTTAAGTTATGTCCATGATTTTCATTTTTCCTTTAGACCAATTATCTTAAAGAACAAGGTATGAAAAATGTTACAAATCCTTCTGGAATTAAGGAGAGTATTATAATATCCTAACGAGGTCTAAGTGTCTTTAGCACTTATAAAAGTGAACTGTAAATGTGCGTTGCCACTCTTTATTTCTATGGGGTAACATGATTCACCTCAGCTTTTTAACAGGGAAACGAGTAATAATTAGTTGAAATGATGGAGTTAGGCCAGTCTGCTCACACTTTCAGTGATGCTCTTCCAAAATGACATTTTAAGTCATGACATTACTAACTTATCCTTCTCTGGTAAATTTGCTCGTTGTGATTTACTGTCTCTCTGGTTGTTTCCCAGTGTGACAACCTTTTTCTTTTCATTTCTCAGACCTGAATCCTAAAAGGAAACCATGCAGTTGCAACTCAACTAGCAAAAATGATGTAATAGTATTTTCTTCAGTGTACAAAACACTTGATGTTTTCAGAAAGCAACAGAAGCATTAAAATGTACAGATGTCGGAAAGACATTGACCAGTATTTTCTTTCTATACAGCGTATTCACTTCACCCAATAAAATGGACCGTATTGATCTAAAAATGAATATATAATACCAGTTTCATTAAAATGGGTTTTTTTGGTCTGTCCATGTCTGTTACAACTATCAACATCATAACTCAAAGATTTCAGAATCATTGAAAAGTTGTCTTAAATACCATCTCTTCAACAAGAATAATGTGATCTGTTCATTTAGCTTATATTGGACCCATTACTCAATTATCTGAGCACAATTTATGTATAAGACCAATGATAAAATAATGAAAAAATGCAATGTGAGCAGTGATCAGAATAAGTCATTTTGGCCTTGCCAAATCCTATGTGAATAGTTTCATTTCTTTTCCTCTTTAATTTAAAACACAACAAATTTTCATTACTCCTGATGATTCTGGGGAGCTTCAAACTGCTTCTTTATGCTGAAGGAAAATGTACAGTTCCTTGCAGTGACTATAAACAGAATGGCTTCACTGCTCCTATGATTCATACGTAGCTCTACCAATAAGAAAAAGCCCCCAGCAAAAAGAGAATGAAACAATTACCTCAATGTGAATTAATCTTGGGAAACAGAGGCCTCCTTTGGTTTAGAAAACAAAACAAAACACAACAACAAAACACAGTAGAACAAAATAAATCTAACATGTTTCTTTGCTTGGAAAAATTCTTCTCTATTAATACATTCTACGGAAGGGATATGGGAGGGAAAAGTCAATAAAATCATCTTCTCATTGATAATGGATTAATTATGGATGATAAGTTGTAACAACACCCAAACTAAGCATTTTGAACAGGCACTCAAAACGTAATACATCACAGGCACCTTCTGTTAGCAATAAGGACATTATACGGCACACAAAGCTATAGGGAGAAGACTTAGAACAAGACAGTAAAGCCAAGGAAGTCCCGAGGATTTGTTTTCTATCCCTGCACTACAGGGCATTTCTTAACATCAGACTGCAAAGCAAATAATATTTTGGAACACAACAGTTTATGCATTAAAGTGGACAGAATATATCTCAACTTGATTTTAGCATTATTGGGAACCTTCATCACTTAGCTTAAATATTTTTAAAATCCTGTGCTTTGAGAGAAAATGTGTTTTGATTTATGCCTCTGGAAAAAAAAAAAAAAATGAGGTAAAAAATACAGCATTATCCATTCAAAGCAGGGATTTGGTTTTGCCATTCTTACTTCTTTTGGGCAAAGTAGTTAGCCATCATTCAAGGCCCTAGATCCTGCTCCTGTAAAGGTAAACTCAGCAGACTAAATCTTGGTTGTACATCTTAGTGTAAGCTTCTGTACCTTATCATCTAATATTCTTAAAGAAGTGATTATAAATCAAATCAAAATAATGCAGTCAGGATTATGCCAAAATATCTTTTACCTCAGGTACCGCTGTTGATGGTAACACTGGTTCAGGCTGTCAGAAGCAGAATATTCTGTGAAATGAATGAAATGGCCATCCTTCAGTCATTTTGACTTGCAGACAATATATAACCATATATTCATGTATGATAAATTACCTTTGGTTCAGGATCAAGAACAGAGATAGATTTAAATGATTATTAATATCAGTCAGTCGGGAAACTCCCAAGTCATCAATATAAACTACAGCAGCAGGCAAATAACTGCAAATAAAGGCAGTTTTAAGATCCAGATTTGCTTCCTTTAGATGTTTCAGACCACTGGAGTGATGCAAGTGAGCTGCCCCACAGACTCTTCATTATTCTAGATGTCATTTAGTTGACATATTCTATCTGCTTTTCTTTCCTCAGTCATTCTGCGCTTTACCATTCATTCGAGTCAGAACAGTAATAAGATGCCAACAGAGTAAATCACTCAGAATCAAACGCCTGTTATTCTTTATCCAGCTGCTGCTTGCCTGGCCGTGCATTCAAATGGCCACATCTACAGTGGCAGAATTTCATATTCCCTTCCACAGCACTGAATTAGCTAACGCAGGAAGGAATATTCACAGTTGTACTAAGGGTAGCAAAAACACCTCCTGACCTTTAAAATGGTGACATGCCTTCCAAGCTGCTATCAGATGCAGTGTTGCCACAATTTTAATACATCACACAGAAGATTCTCGATAGTCTTAATGAGCTGTTTTCGAATCTTTGTCTGAATCGCATCTTTAGGACAACATTTGATAGATTTAAGGCATCACACTTCACTTTTGATGAAATCTGCTTGAAATTGTTGAGGTAATGAAGCTACCAAGGCTTCCCTGTGGCTAGTACTTGTTCTTATTTGCTTCTACTGTGTATTTGTTTACTGCTACCCTAAGCCAACAGGCTTAGATATCAACTTTTCTTTAAGCAACATTTTGTCTGTGAAATTTTTAAAGATTAGGCAGAAAACTCTAAGGTGCTACATACTGAAAATAAGCATGAAGAACCTGAAAAAAAAAAATCTGTCCAGCTCTCCAGTATCTCTTGTTTTTATTAATGTGAAGGAAATATTTTAGCCCATTGCTGGTGACAGTTATGATGAGGCCATCTCCAGTCCTTGCTGCATCTAAATGCAACAGGTTAAATACAAAATCCAATGTGGATCACGCACATGGTGAAATTAAGAAATATGAATGAATTCTGAACTGTGTGATCCTACTCCCTATCGCAAGACCAAAAAACTCCCGGATTTCACATAGAAGTTGCAGTAGTGCAGGGGAGGGCAGAAGGGCCGTGCCCGCCGCCGCATGGAGCGCGGCTGCACGCACGGCAGCGCTGCAAACACACGCACGGCTTTGGATGTGCAAGCAGCCCGCTTGCCCGGGCCTGGGGACCAGCTACACAATGATGCAGCTGTCTAACACAACCTAAAGGACAGCACGTAGCCAGCTACAAACCCACATGCAGCCACGTTCATCTGCTCCTCGTGCGGGAGGTTCCCAGTCTTGTTGACATAGGACTGAGTGATTTGAAACCGGAGCCTCGTGAGGGCCTGGAAAGGAGCAGGTCCCCCGTGCGAGTGAGTTCCTGCAAAGCTGGAGGCGGCAGCGGTTCCTGCTGCGGTTCCTGCAGCGGTTCTTGCAGCGGTTCCTGCAGCGGTTCCTGCAGTGGTTCCTGTAGTCCATCACTTCCTGCAGGAAGACGCTCCGCACCAGCTCCACCACCTGCAGCCTGGCAGAGTGAGCCCAGCACCAACTGGACAACCTCATAAAGGCTTAAATACTCGTTACAGCAGAGCACCAAGCTTGGGAGGCTTGGTGGCTCATGCGTGTGTCAGTCATGAGGCTGGTGTCCATCTGTGGGTCCCTCTGATGGGAATCACATGAACTGAGGAGGAACACAGAGCTGGGACAGGGAACTGGTCAAGAGCAGCTTTCAGGGCCCAGGGCTTTGGTGGCGGGGGCTCAGTCCAAGGGCATTAACACAGAATGGATTGGCCTGGCAGCCGCCGGGTCCTTACGGATGTGCCAAGCCACGCTCCATCCCTTGGGCTGCCCTGTGCCGCATCCGTGCGCACAGCCGGCCTGGCCTTCGTGTTTTCCCGCACGCTGCGGCCTTGCTCACCCGCTGCCTCTCCGGGACAGCCTCTCCGGAACTCCGCGCGCAGCGCTTTGGGGTGAAACGTGAGCATTTGGGGCCCTCCCGCTCTTGCAGGGTGCGGGAGCCCCCGCGCGGGGCGGGCGGCCGCGGGGCGGCGGGGGGCGGCGGATGTGGCTGCGCCGCTAGTCGGAGCAGTGCGGCGCCGCGCGGCCGCGGCCATTGCGGGCAGCAGCGGCGGAGCGGAGCGGCGCGGAGCGGAGCGGGCGGGAGCCGCGGCCGCCGCCATGGCCAAGGAGGGCGCGCAGCGCGCCGAGGAGACGGAGCAGATGATCGAGAAGGAGGGAGGCCGCGAGGCCGCCGAGGGCAGCGCGGGCGGCAGCCTGCGCGCCGCCGACGCCAAGGAGATGAGAGCCGTGGTGCTGTCCGCCTTCGGGGGGCTCAACAAGCTGCGCGTCTCCAAGAGGGTCATGCCGGAGCCCCGCGAGGGCGAGCTCAAAGTCCGCGTGAAAGCCTGGTCCAGTATCGCTCCTGCGCGCCGGGCGGGCTGCGGCGCGGCGCGGCGCGGTGCGGACAGGCGAGGCGCGCGCCGGCCGCCGCCTTCCCGCGCAGCCGCTGCTCCGGTGCCGTGCGGTGCGGTGCGATCCGCTCCGCTCCGGTGCTGTGCGATGCGGTGCGATCCGCTCCGGTGCCGTGCGGTGCGGTGCGATCCGCTCCGGGGCGGCGCGATCCGCTCCAATGCGATGCGGTGCAAACCGCTCCGGTGCGGTGCAGTGCGACCCTCTCCGCTCCGTCGCGGTGCGACCCGGAGCGCGGTTGTGGCGGCTCCCGTCGCCCCTGGCTCCGCTCCCGCGGCTCGAGGATCCTGCACCGGCACTAGCGCCCTTCGAGCGGGCGGGAGCGGCGGCCGCGCCGCGCTCCGGGCAGCAGACACGGAGCGGGGAAGGAAGAACCAGCACTGGTTTTCCTTGGGACTAGCTGGGGGAGATGGGGGGGAAGAGCCCACCGATTGTGCTGCTATTTTCTCTTTTTCTGCAAAAAAAAAAAAAAAAAAAAAAAAAAAAAAAATCGATGCAAGCTCCAATGCATTGCTGAGCACCTGCTCCTTTCCCTCCTGATATTAACTGTTATTTTTCTCCTGGGAATCACTTGTCTCTGTCACTGTCATTTTCCCTCAGAGCTGCTGTGGCAGCAGCATAGTTGGAGTTGAGGGTAACTCTGCCAGGCACAGGAACTAAAAGCAGTGATAGGAGCCTGGCAGTCTGGGGTACTGAGCTGAGCCCTCTTGAAGGACTAAGTTCTTTTTTCAGACTATTGAGGCCAGCTTTTTCTTTCTAGGTAGACAGTTCTCACTGCACATGTTCCTTTAGGAAAATAGGATTATTTTATTAAGCAATGGGAGACAATATTATGCTCCTTTTACACAACTGGATACATGACAAAGACCAAACTAATCACAAAGAGTTGTCTTCTGTTAGGTAAAATCTTGATGCTTCCAGCAAGTAAATGCCAAGGTGTAAGCTAAGTTGTTTATTTAGAAATGATTGACACAGAAAGTGATGCCTCCATAGGGCAGAACATTTGTTTTTAGCAATGTAGCCCATGGATGTACTCAGATCTTGGAGAGTTTGGGTAGGTTTGCACAGCTGAGAGTCTCCCCCATCTTGGGCAGTGGCTTTTCCTCCTTGTGCTTATGGGGATCATAAGATCCATGGCCAAGTGTTTATCCCACTGCTGAGATATCAGCCATGGAAGCAGTGACACCTGTCTGTCTGAGCAAGGAAGGAAGATGCAGGGCTGGGATCTTTACCTTCTTTTTTTTGTTTGTTTTTCTCTAACAGTCACAATGAGAAATGTAAGAAATTCCAGGCTAGCTATTACTGACAGCTACTAAGCTGCTAATATTTCTTATATTCAAGTAGCTCATCTTGCTATCAGACAGGGCAATAATTCTGCTTGAGAGGCAGTGCTGTTGTCATTTGAGGGGTATTTTTGAGCTATTGAGTTAACAGAAGTTAACACTGACAATTTCACGTGTTCAGAGCTCATGGGGACAAGTTCCTTTACATGTCTGAGGTATTTACAGCATTCAGAGCCTCTGTGAATTCCTGTTTCTCCAAAGCAAGTGTGTGTATCACAAATGACTTATCTGCTAAAAAAACCCTGGCTGTAAAACAGAAATATTCAGCCCGTCATAACAGTGACGGTTGCTCCCCAGGGCTGTGCTACAATTTGTGAGCCGCAGGCTGTGTGTGCCTGCTGGTTTGGGTATCAGCAGACCCTCCTCACTGCCTCGTCGTTACTATGAGACCAAGCGCAGTACGTGGGGTTTTGTAGCTGCCTCTCAGGCTGCAGGATCTGTGGGCTGCACAGTCTGCTTGTTGCTCTGAACTGGAAGTGGCCACAGGGATGACGTGTGATCAGGCCGACGAAGTTCACTTTGAAAAAAAGGTGAAACCAAATCGCTGATCTCCATGTTTTAAGCTGGAAAATATAGAAGATTGATCAGGTGGCAGTGGACTTGATGTCTAGTTTGAGAGACTGGGTGAGAAAAAGGTCTTTCTGCTCTGTGGTCCCACACTGATGCACGCAGGGCAGAGCATCTCGAAGGTGAGGAAGAGGAGCTGGTGCTAAGGAGTATTTCTAGTTATCCCAGTTTCGCAGCTGACTGTCATTAAAGGGGCAACTTGGGGAGAAAAGGGAGAAAACACATTTTTATTTTAATAATAAATAGTGTGTAATTGCATGATATGTCACATGCGTTGGGAGTAAAAAGCAGAAGTTCATGTGTGGTCTTTAATCACTGAGATATGCAAAACAATTTAATTACATGCATGCATTTTATAGTTTGATACCGTTAATGGAAGAGATGGAGGATATTAGCACCGAGACAGATGAATAATTCTTTTGAAGGTCTGGAATACCAATGATCCAATTGAAAATGTCTCGGTTGTGATGAGTCATGTGTTGGTCTCATTCAGTGACTAAGAAATGGAGCAGCCATCGATGTCCGAGCTGAGTCACAGCTCCTGCATATTTCCTGAAATCATTTCTGTTTGATGATGGCAAAGAACTTCAATCTGCTCTATTTGTTTGTATTGTTATCTGCAGCCTGCAAAATACTGGTATGATACTGTTTGTGAGATCAGGCAACAAGCTAGAACAAACCAAAATGGATATACCATCTAGGATGGGTGAATAAGGAATGGTCTCCTGTAATTACTTCTTTATTTTTCTTTGCTCTGTAATTATTTCTTTCTGGTGCTGCTGAACATTGGTTTCATTCCCTATGACGCAAAAGTGGCCCCTCTGACTCCTTGGCATTTGTGAGATAACAGCATTTAAAAAAAAAAATAGCAAATCAAAGACATCTTATATGCACAGCAGAAGCAGGACACTGTATCAAACTGATTCTTAGAGTTTTGGAATGTTGAGTGTCTAGGAGCTGGTCACTAAACTCCTTTTTTTCTTTGGTGCCTCTAGGCTATTAAAAAAAAAAGGAAAAAGAAAAAAAAGAATCCAACTCTGCTTTCAGGTCCTTTGTTATTGATAAACTTTGTTCAAATCTGGCCTTTAGAATACATTTTATTTCTCTGCTTATTTGAAAGAGCAGAGAAATGAAACTTCTTGCAGGCTCAGATATCTGCATCTTTCTGATAAACTGTAAGTAGCCAAAATGGTACAACAGGGGGAATGTGAAAGTGTGTAAATCTATAGGAAGTAAAGAAGTGAAAAGAAAGGAAACTAACTGGAAAGTGACTAGAAATAACTACAAATCCAATACCTAATGTCTCAGCTAGCAGGTAAAATGATTTAAAAACAAATGGTACTTAAGTAGCATGAACCTGTGGAGCAAGATTTCTCTTATTATCCCATCTATCTTGGAATTACATTTTGCAAGTTCGTGGTAACGGGGGTGAACTGTTCTCCTGGCACTGCTGCCTCTGACTGAGGAACAGCAGAAAGCAGCCCAGCTGCTCTGCTCAGGGAGAACGTGGAAGTCGGCTGCCTTTGTGAACCGCTCCATGGGGAAAGGTTTATTCCGAAGGTCATCACTGAAGTTACCCTGCACAAACAGTGGTTGACACTATGTATATAACGTTACCAAGTGATGGCTGCCTTGTAGCCAAATTGTAGCCACGTTGGTACTTTGTTATTCTGAGTTTCTTTTTGCTCTATCAACATTACAGTGGCAACATAGAAGCCCTAGCTCCTGGATAGAAAGTAGCCTTTCAAAACGCGATTTCAAAGCTCCCCGAGTCTTTGTGCCAGACTTTTCATGTGGTAAATGTAATGAGCTTTGTGTACAAGCATGTGATGATTTTTATGGGGCGCCTGGGGGAGGGTCTTTATTTTTCCTTTCCTTCTCCAGAGTTTGTTAAATTAGCTCTTCAGAGTCACCTTTTTAATAAGCTGTAATCCTGCTTTTACACAGCAAGAAGTTGTGAGTTCGAGCCTCTTTTAAAACCTACACCATAATTACAAATATTTGCAAGTTAGATGGGATTTCCTTTTATTTCCCAGTGACCTACATCTCCCCATGAATGATGCCCTGTCTTCATGCCTACGTTTTGAATCTATCCCCTCTTTTTGTTTGTTGGGTCTGCTCAATCTGCGCCTTGATTAGTGTCCGACTAAAACTCCCCCTCATTAATATTTGTGCACATGAGCAATCCCATGTGTCCAGGCAGCTGCCGGTGCCACCGGCACGAGCAGGACGGTCTGAGCGCGAATCTCCACGGCTGGGGGAGCCAACAGGCAGCAGTCTCGGCCAGCAGTAGCTACGGGGCTCTGTTCAGGACAATGAACGAGAGCTGCCGCATATTTTAGCTGGTTACAAGTATGATGCGTATGGCATTTGTGCTAGAAATCGGCATGTTGGGGAGGTGCCAAGGCATGGCGTGGGCGTGTGGTGGGGCTTTTTGTGTCTCTAGAAAAGGAGAGCCTTTTATTTTAATCAAGTTGGTAGCATATTAAAGGCAAAGCGAAGATGTGACAAGATTTTTGCACAGCTGAGACTAAGAGGGAAATCATTAGATATTTTATCTGAGTGATAACTGTGAAAGGACTCCAAAGAGCTAAAAAAGCTTTTATAAAAACTACTAAAAATTGTCCAAGAGGAAGAATGTAAAAACAGCCTGTTTGATACTTAATAAATTCTTTTCAAAATAGGGGTTAATGCCCGAGATGAGTTTCATGCTGTCCTGAAGCTTTCTGACCTTCTGATCATTCTGGTCAAGTTTTCCTTCTTTACTTTGATCTATGGTTATAGCTCTGATTTTATTTTTCCTCTATTTTACAGTGGTTTGAACTTCCTTGATCTGATGGTGCGCCAGGGGAATATTGACAACCCTCCTAAGACACCACTTGTTCCTGGCTTTGAATGCTCCGGGATTATAGAAACCATTGGAGATAATGTGAAAGGATTTGAGGTAATATCTTTGTTTTCTAGACATGAGGAAATAATCACTTGTTCACTAAATATTTTGCCCCCAGTCCCTTCAACCAGTGACAGCTGCTTCCAGCACCATGTTGAGGTCCAAAAGGGCATTTATTCCTTACTGATTCCCATATATAAGAATGAGATCTCAAATGAGTTTCTAAAGGCACTGCTATTACTTCCAAATCCTGCAAAGTCAGTGCTGTGTGCATGTCCTGATGACTAGGCAGGAACTGCAAACCATAATTGATGTTCTTTAAGAAATTAAAAGAAACTGAGTTAGGCTGTTAAATTTCTTTGTTTGGTATCGTTTCATGTTCGATATCATTG
The DNA here is from genome assembly GCF_003342845.1 of Nothoprocta perdicaria. Lineage (NCBI taxonomy): Eukaryota > Metazoa > Chordata > Aves > Tinamiformes > Tinamidae > Nothoprocta > Nothoprocta perdicaria. The sequence goes on from NW_020454982.1 coordinate 3,259,374, forward strand.
TTCTGTTCCTCAAAACACACATGCTGCTCAGCTTAGCTCCATTTTTTCATCTTGAGTTAGGAAGACCCAATCGACATCAAATATTGTCTCCTACATTTGTGCATAATGGAACCTGATTCTGGATGTATGACTTTTCCTGAGTAATCAGGAAAAGAATGTGTTTCACTTACTAGTGAATAGTGATAAATAAAAAATAGCTAAAAGATGCAATAAAGCTCTTGTAACTGGTTGACATTTTGTACCCTTCAGTACCTCTATTACTTCCAGTGTTCTGTCCCACCTCCTATTCCATTATGATGTTAAACATCTCTGTTCCATGAAATCTTGTACTTTATTTCCTATCTATATTGTAAGGCAATTACCCAAAATATCTTTATTTAAAGGTAACGTTTTTGCTCTTCTAGGAGAGCTTCAGAGTTTTCCTGTTGAGTAAAGGTAATGGCCCATTTAGTTCTCAGTAGGGCCTCAATAATAAGCTCTCAATACAACATTTATCCCCTTCCCCCTTCTGCTCTATGTCCTCCTCACAACAAATCATAATTCCACATTTTTGAGGTAAATGTGGAATGGTAACTGCATGGTAGCTTTACTATTCAAAAAATTTCTAGTGTTTCAATTTTTCAGCTCTCTATAGTTACATTCCATACAGAAGAGTATCCTGTGACAGTAGTATAGAAAGTCTCTACCCTAGATTAGCATTCTTAGTTTCAAGTTAATACTATTTTTAAAGGGAGTCATCAGGTTGTAGCATATTGGGTTTGAATGACATTGCACCTGGCTGAATATGCTGGGAGATCCATAAAATCTTCCATCACATAGTAGTGTTTGTGGAGATTCAGCACTCGAAAGTAACTGCTACACAATGTGAAACCATCGGCAGGGAAATGTTTTCTGAGGAAGAGAACACTGTTTATTTCTGGAATCCAGAAATGCTCCTACGCAGAACAGGGGGATGCCATATGGCTGTCTTGTGGATGGGCGTTTGTCAGCAGCAGCGCAGGCCGGGATGCCGGAGATCGCACCCTGCGTCTTCTGGCTCCCTCCTCTTTGTAAACTCCATGTCGGTCATGGGGATTCCAGGCACTTGGAAAACGTGTCTGTTCTGAGACTCCTTCTTGAACCTGAGATACCGTCAGCCCTTTAGTGTCTTCATCTGCTGCGACTGTGTTATGCTATGGAGAGTCACTGCTCTGAGTGGCAGCCCATCTTGACAGAGATATGTAGGATGTAACTCAACTGAAGGACAGCCTTTGTTTTGCAACAGCAATTTTTTAAAAAAACAAAACAAACAAAAAAACAACTATTCATTTTCCCATTAAAACCACTGACTGATTTTCTGTTGGCTTCAGGTGAAATGAGTCTAATATCTCTAGCTGTGGTGCTGTGGTAATGGTTCTCAGGAACCTAAGACTTATCTGTCACAAAGACTAAGCTCTGTGTAACATTTTCAGTAAAATGTAATTTTTATTAATACTAAGAAAGAATCACTAGGAGACACTTCTCCTGTCTGCTTTCTTTCTAGTAATCATTTTTGTTTTCAAGGGTGCAGGGACATACTAACATCCTCACATTAATTTTAGAAGAAGCTACATTTTAGACCATTCTGTCACAGAAAGGGACTGCAGAGTGGTTGCTAGTGATGCATTGTTAACTTGAATCAGTTTTTCAAAAGGAGGAGGAATTTCTGTGAAACTGGAATGACAGTTTTGTTTCAACATCTTCCTTCTAAAAGATGTAAGCTCTTCAGAACTGTCACCAGCACCTTAGCATTTAGCAAACTCACAGTATCCCCAAGCCAAAGTGATGACAAGTACTTGAGAGGCCAAAATGTTCCTGTGTTGTAAACATTTGCCCGAAGCTGCACAGTAAATGCTCTTTACTCTTTTATTGTGGAGTGTAGCTGAAATAGCCCAGGAATAACCCATGCTATCATCATTTTCTTCCTTGCCTCTAGATTGGAGACAGAGTCATGGCTTTTGTAAACTACAATGCATGGGCTGAAGTTGTATGCACCCCAGCAGAGTTTGTCTACAAGATCCCAGATGACATGAGCTTTTCTGAAGCTGCTGCTTTTCCTATGAACTTTGTAACTGCCTACATGATGCTCTTTGAAGTTGCCAACCTAAGGGAAGGCATGTCTGTCCTGGTTCACTCTGCGGGCGGCGGGGTGGTAAGTTGGACCTCCTCCTTTGCTTTATTTTTCTCTTCGTTCTTGTCATGTACATTCCAGAAACAGCCTGTATCTTGATTCATCATATAAGCCAAATCCTTCAGGTTGATCTGATATCAAACTGCCCTGTGTAGGACATGGCCCTAAGCATTGTAGTCTAAATGTATGCCCTTGGTGGTTCTTCAATATCAAATAGGGCTGAAATGAGAAAAATAAATAAACTGGCTCGCTGTGTAAGCTATTTGTAGCGAAGCATAATCCTACTTGCAGTAAACTGGCTTCCTGTAACACTCCCACAAATGCAATGTGTGCGTGATGTACAAGGTAGTCATTTTTTTTCCTTTGATTGTGGAGGTATTAAAAGCAATGTAAGATGTTACCATGCAAACCTGAGGAAAATATGCAAAGGCAGAATTTGAGGCAGCAGCGGCTGCTGTGTGTCACAGCCTGGCTCATCAGGAGGGATGTGCAAAGCAACAACTGGATGGCTTTGGTAGAACAACGAGCAGAGCAAGCAGGAAATGAGGAGGTGACCAGTTGCTTGAATCAACTTTCAGACAGTAACATTCTCATGGAAAAGATTTAAGCTTCTGCAAAACATTAAGATAATGACAGAGGAGTTTACTTATTAAACTATGCAGGTTTTTCTTCCACAAGGTTTGTGACCCAAGAACAGTAGCAGATGTTAGTGTTTCAAATACCTCTGTTTTTCTGTCCATGTGCCTTATTTATGCTAATTTGACATTCTCTTGACTACTGAAGTCTGACAGGCAGCCCCAAGCACCTTATCCCTATTTCTACGCCTTTAGACCTTCTTTCAGGGCGTCAGGCTGTAATCAAAGGAATAAATTCATCAGTTCCCCACACAAAATATTTTCAGCTAACGATAATCCTACTTGCAGAAAATGTTCCTCTTGGAATACTTCTGTAAATGAATGGAATTTGTAATCTTATTATGCTTCAACACAGTACAACCTAGAGCATTATGGCTGACTTTATTGTTCTTAAATATTAAATCTTTTCATGGGGAATTTAGGAGAGTTAAAACAGCCAGGGTTACATGTTCAGGGAGTCTAAGGCCCAGCTTTACTTGGAAGCCATTTGCTAATTGATACAATGCAAACCCAGGGCCGAGCATACAGAATCAGACAAATCCCTCCTAAAATCCCAATTCATATGCAATATATCTGGTGAAAATGGACTCCTTGTCTGTTGTGTGGCATGGATCCTTTCCTCATTTCTTGTTCTCTCTCTTCCTTTCCTACTTTTGCTCACCCCTGTTAGTTCTTCCTTCTCTTCCCTTACACATCATTAATCCGGTGTCTCCTCTCACACAATCTCCTTCACTAGTGACCAGCATCTCTGCTGGCCTGTTCCCATCAAGAGCTGTTCTTTCTGTGAGCAGCCTGCTGCTGCTCCTCTGCTGTGACTGTTTGGGCACGTCCTTTGACAGAAACTGAGGGAAGGACAGGTCCTGGTTGACTGCCAGAACAAGGAGAGATCAGATCTTCTACCTGATGAGTATTTAAATAAACCAGTTTCTAGTGTTAAGACTGGAGTCTGGTGAAGAAGAGCTGAGCTAGGCAGTTCCTGATACAGGGCCGGTGTGAGCCCAGAGGGATGACACGTCCGAAGGACAAGGGGTGCCCAGGCAGGAGGCCAATTGCTGTGTCACAGCAGAGAAGCCTGAATCCCTTGCACTATAACTCTAAGACATTGACTTAGACACAGTGATCTGAGACCCTACCACATCTGCTTGTTCCACCTCCGGGGTGCTCTGCACTATGGTTCCTGGCTGTTGGAACAGCAGCGCAGTGTAGTCAGGCCCACAACGTGCAAAATCTCTAGATGGAAATCAGAAACAAGTTATATTCTGCACTGTATTTCTCCAGAAGCCTGTTGTCTCTTTCATTCCTTTAGCAGCTTAAAAAGCTCCAGGGAGCTCTTGGATGAGGGAAAGCTACAGGTCTGTCAGCCTGGCCAGGTGACCTGTGGGGTAGCTGAGGGAAAGGCTATGGACAGGGTCTGCTTAGACTTCAGTAAGAGGAACTGGCCTCAAGTTGTGCCAAGGGAGATTCAGGTTAGATATTAGGAAAAATTCTGCACGGAAAGAGTGGAGTAACCATCCCTGGCAGTGTTGAAGAAATGTGTAGACGAGGTGCTTAGGGACATGATTTAGCAGGCATGGTGCTGATGGGTTTACAGTTGGTCTTGATGATGTTGAAGGTCTTTTTCAACCATAATAATTCTATGCTCAGTATCTTGCAGAACATTTGGTTGTCACTGCTGGAACTGTTATTGATCAAGACCACCAAGGACATGGCTTGTCATGCACTGTCAGGCCTCTGACACGCACTTACACTTCTGTGTGAGCGGAGTATTTTGTGGATGGCAGTTCTTGTAATAGCAAGGGATATAATTATATAAACAGAGTATAAACAACTAAAGCTAGGGAAAAGTTTAAATGTTTTTCTAAACTGACTGCTAAAATAGGAGAAAGTCATTTAACACTGAACTTGAAAACTTCCTATCGTTTGTTCAAAGAAAGGATTGCTGAGAAATATGAGAAGTTTGCAAGAGCATATGTCTTACTGCAGGCTATATCCCCAAACTGGAAATTGGTTTCTCCTACCTTTTAAAACATTGTAGTTAATATTTGAAATGACTATAAGTCATGGTTAGTACAGAGTAACTCCCTCCGTAAATATTTTTCATGTGTTTTTTAAAGAGAAGCTACCTGGCAGCTAATTGAAGAGAATGACTGCACAGTATCACGAGCCCCACCGGGACTGATCTGTTATGGGAATCAGTTTGTTCCTCAACACGAAGGCCACCTCAGTGCATCGAGCACGTGTCACAGCACAGGCTGCTATGGGGTTGCACTGATAGTTCGGAGAACAGCTTTATAAGCTGTACCTAGAACTAGTTTAGCATAAATATAGGGCTGCTACATTTAAAAACAAAGCAATTTTTTTGTGCTCTTTACATCTGTTTTTAGTAAGTCTTATGATATTTACCCAGGAAATAGATTCTTTAAGAGATCTGGCTTGAGGGAAAAAAGATGTTATGCCTCTCTGTTCATTTGCTTGCTGTTTAGATGTCCCCCCATTCTGAATATTTCTAGACAAACCTTTGCTCACCTTAACAAAACTGGGTAAAAGGTACAATTTCATCACTTAAGCACCACACAAGGCAGAAATATTATCTGACTCTCTAGCATTTTAGTCTTACAGAAGCAAAAATTAAGCTGCCTTTCATGCAGAAGCATTGCTTGCTGTCCTGAAGCTGTGATCTGACCTTCCCTTTCAGGTTCAGCATCAGGGGAAGCACATGCAGAGTAGGTAGATTACAGATGCCATCTCACATGTCTGAATCTGAAGGATAAATCGAACTTGGCAGCAGATTTTGGTCATACTGGCAGGATTGGTTACTGTTTGGCAGGAATCCTCATTTTTACTGTTTCTCCCTTACATAAATTGCAAATATTTAAGGCTAAGTGCTATCACCAAAGTGGTGATATTTCATGTGACAGAGAACTGGCACTCCTTTGTAAACCTATTTTTTTTTCTTGCTATCACAGGCAACATATAGAAAACCCTTTTGTTAGAATTATCATTTTTCCTTAAAAACAGTTTTGTGTTTATCCCTTCCAATTTTCTCTCTGCTCTGTCTTGGTTAGTTAGAAACCTTTCTAAATTTCCTAACTTTATTTGTGGCCACTTAATTTATCTTTGTTCTTCTGCTGGTGTTGCCCATTAATTTAAAGTAGCTGTTGCCTCTTCAGGGCAAATGCCTGCTCATCTCCTTGGCAATATGTGTATATGAATAAAGGAAACAAGCTCAGAATCACATCTCTCCTTTTCAGCCTTTATTTTTCAGGCTGCATCTGCTTTGTTCGTTCATACCACTGTCTTGTAAGGTAAGCTCACCATTTCCTTGGTCATCGTAAGATATTGGCCCAGACAGACATGTTGCCTCGGCTTGGAGCAGAGCAGCAGTAGCAGTATGAAAGCTGAAGTCTCTTAAAATAGGTCTATGGGCGTTCCTGATCCCTTTGAACACCCAAAAGGCAGTTTCCCTGACCAAAGCAGGCTGTCCTCCCTGCAGGCCTTTCCTGTTGCCTCTCTCAGCGCTGCACTCTCTAGAGGATGGGTTCTTTCTCTGGGTCCCCTGACGAGTCACATCACAGGTGGGAGCACGTAACCCTTCCTTGGCTGTTCCACACTTTCAGATACCTGCTCTGGGCCAGCATCTCAGCTGGGGTCTGGTGTCCTTGCTCCCCTTGCGGGTTGGGTAGAGATTCTGCCCTCAGTTTTGGATTCATCTCAGCAGTATGACTTTGTAAAAGAGAAGAAGAAAAAGCCTTGGCCTTCAGCCACTGTTGCTGAAAATAAGAAAATCTGAGGGTGAAAAGAGACAATTATCTTATGTTGTCTCTCTTCTTCCCCTTGTATTCTCCCCAAGCTCCTTGCAGTGCAATGAGCAATACAAACACTGCCTTGCAGTTGTTCAGGGGTCTCATTTCAGTGTGTCCATTTTGCAGTGTCCACCCCAGCACTTGCTTTCCAATTTCCTTTCCTCTAATAAGAAAAATGACACCTTGAGGAGACAGAAGTCAGCCACAGAGTACTCTAATACGCGAGAAAAGTCTTCCTCCATCCTGAGAAGTTATTACATGTCTTCTCTCACCACATTTAATGTGCACTTTGTACCTCCTTCAGACAGGAATACATGTTCAAGCAATTTGGAAATGTAGTGGATTCTCTTCGCATTCAATTCTAGAAAAGGTTCTTGTGTGAGCTTAAATCTGAATGATCCGTTAACATTCTTTATTTACATGTCAAGTGATGTTTTCTTAGTATTAATAATTAACTTAGTAAACATTCTTCTATTTGTACTTTCTATATTAAATTTTAAATGACAATAGCATTCAAAATTTTTGATTTTTAGAATTGTTTAAAAGAACAGATGAGTCTCATCTTTACTTTTAAATTTGCTTCTCTGTGATCATCTCAGTACTGGAAGCTCTTGACTCTTTAGGTTTAATGTTGAGCTTCAAAACAATGGAACATGTAGAAATTTTAATCACTTCACTGCAACTAAAATAATATAAGCATATCCATTCGTGACATATTCTGAAGTCCCCTTCTTTGTCTATTTGCTGCAAAGCTCTTGTTTTAGGACAGGAATGACTGCCAAAGGACAGGACAGTGGTGTCACCCCATGATCAAACGGTGCTTTGTGGCAAGGCTGTGCAGTGGTCAAGAGGAAGCATGAATATTGAGAATCCACCTCCTGCTCTGTGGCACCGGGAGGAGGATGTTCTCACTTCCAGCTGCAAAATCCTTTCTGCAAATTGTATTTCTACAGATTTTTCTACAGATTGTGGATCTGAACACCGAGGCCTCACATACTTGCACTTAAAACGCATAGCGCTCTAAACAAAGCTATTAATCCAAGGGCAGCTAAATGGGGATTAGAAAAGAGACTTGAGTGACCTGTCAAGCTACAATGCTCTTTTGCAGCTTAATCAAATTCCACAGAAGTTAACAAAATATTTGAGTTAATGGGTTGAGTTCAGTTCTCTCATTTCAGTGGTAAAATAACGAAGAGTCCAGTATCAACTTTTATTCGTCGACCTCTGATGTATAAATATTAAGAATACTTTCCACAAAAACAAGTACAAATCATTGTCAAATTAAGATCTTCAAAAAGCTTTGGGACAATGTTTCAAGGAATTGCCTCAAAATACTTCAATGTTCTTGTTCATCCAATTACAAAAATACTGGTCATATGAAACAGTTTTAAGCTTTAAGAATCCACAGAAAGCTCAGAAGTATTCTGATCTGGGGTTTTAGATAAGCCTATCTTTACAGAGGAGGTATTAACCAATTTGAGTCAGGAGCTTATGCACATCTTGATCTTTTGTGCATTTTTCCTGAGCATTTTGACAGTTAAATGTTAATCCTCCTTCACATAATTAAAAAAAAAAAAAAAAGGTGTTTTCTACTCTAATATTTGACCTTTTAAGCATTTATTGTTTTTGATTCAGGACATACTTATACCTCCCCTTTGAAGATGGATAGAAAATGCAGAAAAGCCATTAAAGGATAGATCAGCAGGGCAGCATTGCACTCCACTAGTATACAGTATGAAATATTTTCTAAATCATCAAGGGCTGTAGTTGTCATTTTTCGTGTCTTCCTGAAAAAAGCAGCTTGACTGTAAAAATAACTAGTATTAAGAAAGACAAGAGAAAAATTAGTTTGAGTTTTGTAATTTTGCATTGCAGTACTTTTGGAGCCTAAAACCTGGGGTGCAGATAGAGAAGGTGAGTAATGGAGAAATGAAGTATGGGGACAGTGAAACCTCTTCCACTGCTGGTTACTGACTCACCTCGTAGAAAACCAGCCTCCAACATTTATACAAATAATAGCGCTGTCCTCTCTCCAGAGGCTCAACTTAGGGGATTGTCATTAGCAATTAAACTCAGCATTATGTGGGAAGATGCCAAGACCCTCAGGGTAAGCAGAGTTATCTAATTATCCTACTGTAAATAAAACCCAAGCACTGATTACTGGTATTTACATACAAATAATTCAGCATTTCTGGTTGCAATGAAAAGAAATGTGTTTCTCCATGGATGATTTTACTAGTCATGCATACAGTTTTCAAATGATAATCTTTGGGCTGTAAATATAAATACAAAGTTGTTAAATTCAGTGATATTTTTAGAATCACAGTGCCAGTTCTTGCTTCTGGGCATATTCATGTAACCATGCTGGTTCCAGCAGAATCACACGACTGCAGAGAGAGGCGGAATCTGCCTATCAAAAATCTGCTTTCCCTTAGTTAGTGAACTTAAAAAGCAGAACAACTTTACAACTCTAGTTTGATCTGTTGATGCTTCCCTTTCTCGGCCTCCTGAAATTGTAGATTATGGGTATTGGAAAGCAGAAATCCTGCCAACTCTTGCCCAAACAGTGGCACGGCACCTGATTGCCCCCAGCAGTATTGTGTCTGGGTCCTGGATCTTCCAGCCCATGGGAGGTGCTTGCAGAGACCACAACCTTTTCCTTGCAAAAGGCCCACATGTCCCTGATGACCTGGTGAGCCTCAGGGAGCCCATGTGCCACTTCCCCATGTGGCATCAGGGAGAGATCTCTTTGAAAGGCTGGCATTGTTGATGGCCTCTTGCTTTGGCGGGGAAAAGAAAGAGGCATTTCAACCTGGCCTGGATTCTTGTGAAAACCATGGGCTGAAAATATGCATCTCATAAAAGCAGAATCTTTTACTTCTGGGGCTACAGCCAGAGAATTTTCTGGTTTGTAGAATGCAAAATTTTGGAAGATATAGCTATGAGAGTTTTCTAGTTTCTTTCCAATTGCTTTGTTTATCAGTTTCTAGAGGGAAGTATGGCTTTTTATAAATAAAGTCATAATAGTATTGGTAAATAGACCAAGACAAGGTTTCAGCTTAGGGCACTGTGGAACATACTGGGCAAAGGCAAATCAAATACTAAAAAATATTTTCAAGAATGTTGTTAGATATTGAAAATGACATAAGAAGCATTTGAAGCCGCACTATGTCCTTAACTTTTTACTTCTGCATCGAAGGGATGATGTTAATTGCCAAAACAATGACAATGAATTGTCACTTCAGGTAGAAAACTTGCATCAACATTTTCTAGGTTGATAATAACCACTTTCTGTGCTCTTTTGCCATATGAAAGATACTGTTTGTTTAGTGTTGTTCCAAAATGCACATAGAATGCGAAGTAGAAAAACAGAAATATTCCTCATGTACTCCTTCAGTAATCATTTTAGGCATTCCTGGTATATTAACAAAATTTCTCTTAAATTTCAGTACCTTTGTTAAAAGAAAATTCATACATTTTTCTGATATATTCAACTCAGTTTATCCTTCCACTTATTTTTTTCCAGGTTATCCTTTCACTTTAAGTGTATTTTTTTCCTGTTACTAAATTGCTAGTATGAAATTCTTTGAGGAGTTGCTTGCACATGATCAGCCTTTCATTGTTTTGCTGTGTTATGAATGAATTGCCAGCTGCAAAGTTCTTCAGCCAATGCCACGTCAGTGAATTAATATAATAATATGTTTGCAGGGTCAAGCTGTTGCTCAGCTCTGCTCAACTATTCCCAATGTTATAGTTTTTGGAACAGCTTCGTCTTTCAAACATGAAGCTATCAAAGATTCAGTAACTCATCTCTTTGACAGAAATGCAGACTATGTTCAAGAAGTAAAAAGGTAATCCTTTATTTTCCTTAGTAAGAGTTACATGATGCCTAGCAAAAGACTAAGAAAAACCCTCTGGAGGTTTTCTATGGGAAGAGACAATTGAATGTCTGGATCGACACCTTTTGAAAGAGGTGGTGAGATGGATGACAGAGCTGCCTGACCCAGTTCTGCTTTACTGGATATTAGCAGTATCTTATATTGTTTAAAAGGATTGGCTGCCACCAAGAAAGGTTGCCCATCTGCCTGTCCATGGCACACAGGTTTGGGCAGAACCCCTTTAAGGGGAAGCCCTTCCTTTGTGGAGAGGTGCTGAGCAAGAAGGGGAGGTTGAGGAAAGGTAGTGGTGGGAACTTGCCTTGGTGCAGGTGCTGCAACACTCCAAGCAAGAGCTTTCAACAGGGAGCCAAGCCAAAAGGCAAACAGCAGAGAGATACAAATGGAAATGCTCACAGGGAGTGAGGGACCCAGTCAACTGTGGAAGCCACTGGAGGCTGCTGAACTGCAAGTCCTTACGCGTTTATCACAGGCCTGAGTATAAACAGGAGAATAAACTCTACACAAGGCAACAGTACCCAAGAGCCAGCTTGTTCAATCTGATGACTTCTCTTTGTGCTTAAATTAACTTTTTGCTGGGGCACAGTTGATGCGAAGCTTGAAGCAAATGATAGGTGTGCTAATGATACTTTAAAAAGTCTTCTGTCATAAGTGAACTGGACTAAGAAGAGGTATTTCCTTATGAACTCAGTAAAAGAACAGCAAGAGATGTTTTATCATAATACATATATAACAATTTACTGCAAGTTCTCACAAAGGGAGAAGTGTTTTCAGTTGAAAGGCTTGGGTTGCTGAAATGTAACTATCAGCCTGTATCACGCTGTTTTAATGATGCCTCAGATCCTACTGAAAAGCGACATTTCTTGCTTACATTTTAGAATCTCACCAGATGGAGTAGATATTGTTTTGGATTGTTTGTGTGGAGAAAACACTGGGAAAGGCCTCAGCCTCCTCAAACCGCTTGGGACTTACATTTTATATGGTGAGTTGAAAAAAATGCAGGTATATTTTTCAAATCTATAGCTTTGCTAAGCACAAAAGGTCTTGTAAATTCATCAGTGCTACCCCCTCCAGAACTTGAGGCTTTTCCTTGTGGCTGATTTTCTCAGTTTGGCCCTTTCCAGTTGAGAAGTTTAGTAAGGCTGAGCACAGACTGAATTACTGAGATCAGTTAGCATCATTTGCTAGAATGATGCACACATACACATACACACACACATATACACATATACATAATATGTTTGGTTCTCTAATTTCTGGACCACAGGAATCAAAATAGTTCATTCTGGAGACTGCAATAAAGCAGAATTCTGTTCTTGTGGGAAGGAAATTTGGAGACTGCTCTAAATAAGTCTCTAGTGTTCATTTGACAAGACTACCTAAACTGACAGCTACCCACACAGAGCAGACGTCTCCCTCCTGCAGCGCTGCCTGCCCTGCTGTTTGCTGATGCTGAAACCACAGCTGGACAAGTTCTACAGAGAGGCAGCTGAAGGCATTGATCAGCTTTTGAAATGAAGCCTGTATCATGGCAGTGGAAGGTGGAATATCTTCACAGACAAGCATGCCCACTTCCTTGCACTTTTATCTAGCTATCGAAGGAGCAATAACGTTGTTGTTGAATAAGTCATCATTCATGTCCGCTTGGACTGTAGAAGCCAACTGTCTGCCTGCCTGTAGGGAAGGCCAAGCCAAGCGAATGGTCGCTACTGCTGGTGGCAGATTGAAGTGCATTGTGTGTGTATGTTCACCCACGTGGGAGTCAGAGCCCTGGTGAGATACAGCCACTGGCTGATGAGAGAGGAAGGGCGTCAGTGTAGTGATAGCTCCTAAACGAGGGAGTGTCGCAGGCAGATGGCATCTCACTGCAGAGAAGCAGACAGCTGTAGAAGAGACTTGGTGTCAAAGTGCCATGTGGCACTTGAACTGTTCTTGTTTTCTGGGAAGATTTAAGAAATTATGTTTCTGTGATCTCAGAACATCTATTAAGTTGAGGGCACTGTCACCTTGGGCTCTTTGTGGTTTATTTCCACAGTAAAAGGACATCTATTGATCTATTTTAAACCTGTGGAGAAAACTTTTTTTCTAAAGTATGAATCACAGAAACCATTTTACATATAGTAAATGGTCTGCTTGTCAGCATGTAATAAGTTGTCTGTAAATGTACTTGTCTTTTACAGGTTCATCTAACATGGTTACTGGGGAAACAAAAAGCTTCTTCAGTTTTGCGAAATCAGTAAGTGTCACACTGTTGTTATTCTACTCCTCACTCCTCTAACTTCATTTTTTTAAAAAATATGTTCCCTTTCATCATTCTCTTTCATCTCCATTAAGTTGTTATGTTTCATGTTGCTAAAATGAAGAATTTTGTGAATGCAATGTGATCTGACATGTTTTCTTTTGATATAACAGCTAGACAGGATCTGGATCTGTATATAGCACATATTTAAATTGTTAGCTAAGACATATATCACCTGTATAGCTATGCTATAAATCAGAGTGCATTGTTTACTCATTGATGGTAGAATGACATATCCAGGGATGAGGATAACTATGCCCTGTAGGTTCCTTGTTTCTAATTCTCTGTCCTAAAAGCAGAGCTGTTCATTGTTTTCTTAATAGCCTGAGGTCATGCAACAAAATCGGTAGTTTGTTTCCACAGCATTCAGCAACTGCATGCTTTCTTTTTTTAAACATTTTTATCAAACAAAATGTTTGTAAACAAGAGAGCCAGCTCTACGAATTTATCATGGAAATCAGGCCATCCTTCCTGCTTCCCAGACTGTGTCAGAAGAGACAGATGAGTCCTGGGACTCGCGTCTTTCTCTTTGATTAGTTATCGTGTTTGCACAGACTGTTCTCTTGTGCTCTTTGCTGTACGTGTCCTGAGGAGTGTTGTTCTAACCCTGCTGTCCTTTCTTCCTATTCAGTGGTGGCAGGTTGAGAAGGTAAATCCTATCAAGCTGTATGAGGAGAACAAGGTCATTGCTGGATTTTCTCTCTTGAATCTACTTTTCAAACAGAATCGAAGTGGCTTGATCAAGAGTGTAATGGACAAACTCATAAATCTATACAATAATAAGAAGATCAAGCCTGTGGTTGATTCCTTATGGGCCTTGGAAGAGGTAGGAAGAAAATTTCTTTCTGCATTTCAAAATTTATAAAAATGCATACATTTCTAGATGTAAAGATATATGTGATGTGTTAAATTTATGCATGTGCTTGTTTTTCAATTTGTATAAAAACTGCCTCTAAAACACTTGCCATTCAGAAAGTGTATGATTCAGAACTATTCATAGGTGTTCTAGTAACAATACTTGGAGTTTCAAATACTCTGTCCTACTTTGTTGAAAACACTAGTAAGTGCAGTTTCTGACTCTCAAAACTGTGTAAGTGCATGGAACGTGGCTGGACTCCACGCGTGGTTCCTGGAGCAGGTGCATTCAGGTGTTCCCTGCGGTTGTGCCTGCCCTTGCCAGATGATGTGACCAGATGTGTGCTGTCTGCCAGTGCCAGGGGAGCGGCATTCAGCTCTACCACTAATTTTGACCAAATGGAACTGAAATATCAACCTGCTTAAGGGAAATCAGATGTTGGAGAAAGAGCAATTGGCTCAGGCTGAGGTCAGGCACGACTAAATTGTTCTTCCTTGTCTGGAAGAAGTGCTCTAAAGAGCAGTATAAAATGGAAGCAAGATCTGGTTTTTGACTTATTTTATTTATCAAAAGACCTCCCAAAGTATTTAAAGAAGACTGACACAATGCTCCAGATAAGCGTTTTGTAGTTTGTGCATGTACACATGTGCTTTTCCTCTACTGATGAGCAAGAAAAGGGTAAGTTAAACAAGTAAAAGTAGCCTAACATGTCTTGATCAAGAAGAAGAAGAGCAAGAGAGAAAAAAAAAATGTGCATTACAGGCTATTTTAATAGCCAACATGATAGGAATTTGTTGGGAGATTTTTGTTTGGTAACATTTAATACAACATTTGGCAGTAGCATGCAGCATTTCTACTGTTACATTATGAAATGTGTAAATACATCTGTTAGACTGAAGTCTAGAAAATTACAGCTCATTTATCAAGCCTGCTCACTTTTTGTGATTTATCTGGCAAATTACAAAGGAAATTACTAGCTACTATCTTCAGGAATGTTGCAGTGCTGGAGGTGTTCGTAATCGATTGCAAAGTATTATTCTTCATTCTAGGCATTATCTTTTATTGGTGGGGTATATTTGTAGGTTTATAAATACCTCCAGATTCTCAGAATGAAGTTAATATGATACACAGAAAGATGTGTTCTGGTTGAGGACTAAATACAACCACATGAGGAAATGTGTGTATATATTTTTAATTCTATTTTGGGAGGTTTCTTGGTTTAAATCCATAGCTCCAGTCTCTCTCTGTCCTCCGAGGTTGACATTTGATTACTTTTCACTTCCTATTGAATAATCTGATTTTCTTGAAACATCCACTTTTATTTGACTCCTGTCCGTCTTGTCATTAATATGACCAATTGCTGTCTGAGGAATTTCCCGACCCGGGTGAGCTTTGAGAATAAGCATGTTTAACTAGACAGTGGCAAAAACGTGGGCTCCCAGCAGAGCATTTGAAAATGAATGATCTGAAGAGGGATGTCTAGATGACTGCTAAACAATATCAACATAGCAGCGTTCAAGAAGCGCTACATCAACTTAACTTCACACTATTTCTCTCGAACAGAAAGGGTTCCGAAAGCTGGGATAAGCCAATGAGCCTATTCTAATCAGGATGTGTTCTGATTTCTCTGTTATAGGGCCTCATTCAAAGGCTGTGGAAGTCAACAGAAGGGTTCCTAGTTTTCCTGGGGTATATTTGGGGTTTTAGGGGGACTTTACCTCTTCTACGCAGCTTGCTTAAATTAGTTCAAGAAATGGCTGAAGAGACAATTGGGCAGATTTTGTTCCAGATGGAAACTTAAAAGTGACTTAATGTTGTTCAGTGCAGCAGGTTATTGCTAATCCAAGGGGCTCAGGATCTAGATCTAGTGACTGCCGCTGTTTCATAGTCCTATCAATGTGTTATGTATCTTGCTGATTCAAAAGGGTTAATTTTTTTATGTCAAACTTACATCCATAAATCCTAGTTAAAAGCCTGCTCTCAAGTGGGCTATTAGATCCTTTCATATTATTGAAATGCAAGAAGGGTTTGGCTAAGAGAGATGGTAACAAAATCTGCAGATATTTTAAAATACTGGGGAATTATTCATCATGAGATGAGAGAAGTTATACATTAAATCAGCTGCCGTTGAGATGTCTCGCTGTTATGCAGCTTTTTGTTTATGCAGTGAAGTGTTTAAAAGACCAGATAATTTATAGATGGCACATGCTTAAATTATTGTAATGTAGTAAAGAGCTGACTGTCTGGTAGGACGCATTTTGTTACAGTTTAGCAGCGTTTAAAACAGAATTAATATTCAGTTGAGCTTTGTGGTTGTTTCTCTGTCAGTAATTATCTAATCCTTGCTTTGCAGTTAGTCATCTCCATTCTGATAGCAAGTGAAACAAATCTGTCACAAACTTGTGCACATCAAACAGCCAGCTAGGAATGTGGCAGCTTAAAACATGGGCTATATTGTTACATTCTCTGTAACCCCCTTCCCCTCACATTAGACTACCTTGTTTAAAAAAAATGCACAAAAAACAAAAAAACTCTTTAAACATGTCAGCTAGTTATCCCATCTGGGCTATTCAGAGCCATATGGGTGACCAGCAAGGCTAGGGGAAGATGCATTGAGTCCAGGTCTGCCTTGGTGTTATTTCCATTGATATGTCACACCAAAGGCTGAGCCCCAGTAGGAATGGTGAAAATGCTGAAGCCCATGGAGCAGAGGTATGATTTTGCTCTTGCTTTGTTAGGAGGTAATCTGGTAACCCCGGAATGTCAGGCCGGTCCTTACAGTGGGCGCTGCGGGCAACCCTGTCCCCTGCTGTGTGGTGACAATGCAGTGGTGCCTTTAACACCTGCAACCAGCGACACAAGAGCATAGGAACAGAGCCAGGAACACACCCTGCCCTTAGCTGGGACTGAAATCAGTGGAACGAAGGCACGAACCCCATCTGCGGATCAAGCCCTGCAGTTCCAAAATGCCCCTCAGAGTGCTCCAGTTACCGTGGCTCGTGTCAGGGCATTGTGTGTTTTTGAGTGGTAAGAGCCTAGCACCATTACCTAGCTTGGAAGAATCACTAAAACATCTGTTCTCTGCCCCACCTCCTGCCCCTTTTTGCGGTTTATTTTGTTGCAGATCTAGCTGTAAATGCAATTTTTATATAATTGAGTTTTCCTTGTCTCTAAGCCAGTTATTTCTCTATAGTCAATTGCTAAGGAAAAAAACAAGCTGTGTTTAAGAAGTAAACCTGAAAGGAGTGTGATGCAATGATCACATACTAGGATCATTACAGAATACCTGCTGATATAATGACTTTCTTTAAAAGAATCAGTTTCTCCTGTGCTCCTGTTTTCATGCACTTCCATTTTCTACATTACTTTTCAATGCTGGCATACAAAGGTAAACAGTAGAAGCACTGTATGTTCAAAATGAAAGCTGCAATCTTGTGATGAGAAGGAGGGCACAAGAACATTTTCCATACACATCATGTGCTGCATTTTGGGGCGGGCAGAGCCATCACAAGGTGTGTGTTGTAGCACTGCTCTGGTTGAACACATCGTGTGACATAAATGACCTTTTCATCTCTTCATCACTGTTACTTCTCTGTGTACAACCAGCTCCAGCATAACAAGTTTTACACAGGCTTCATGCAGATATCAAAGCTTACAAAATTCCAAGAAGCTCTGTCTGCTGATGGAGAAGGTTTCAAAATAGCAATGTGGGAAAAGTGGACTGAGAAATAAAACTGGATTATTTCTAGGTAGCTTCCTCTTGTGTTTGATCTAGTTATACGCAGGTAAAGGAAAAGTATGACCCCTCATCTCCCGCTCGGGTTTCCAGCAGCTAAGCCCCTGCACTGGCACTCAGCTCCTTGGAAGCCTCTGTGATCCCGTGTGCACCGGCAGCTCTGATCTCACAGCCCCACACATACCACCTAATTTCTGCATAGCAGCAGGGGAGCAAGGTCTTAATGCATTGAAATGAAGTAGCAAACATGGAAACATATTTTGGTATCATGTGTGATGGATGTTGAGACTGTGTTCAAATTTGTGACCTGTTACAAAAGTTAGAAGCTGGCTGGAGAAAGACAAACTCTGAATTTACATAAACAGCCTGCAGCTATGGTTCATTCCTATTTTACTTAGTAAGCACTTTACTAAGAATTAATTAGTTATGGTGATATGCAGGCAGAAAATACTTTTCTAGAAGGCAGGAAACACTAGAAGTTGACAAGACAGTGGTGTGTCATGATACGTGTTTTAGAGTCATGACAGGTTGTCACTTCTCTTTGTCCTTGTGTGCCACAGAGAGAAGGGCTTTCTGTAACCGCAGGCTAAAGGAAAACAACAGATAGATTCAGGTCCTGATGTGAGGGAGAAAAAAACATAGGGAGGAAAATAATAGAGAAAGCACTGATGGATTCCAATGAAGAAAATGTGCACTATTAGATATAAACTATTTTGTTTTCACTTGCTGAGAAACCCTTTGGTGTCAGTTCAAAATTTCAAAGACTTATTTTTACCAGGCTGTAAAGATATTCACAAAACTGAGTCAGAATAACTGAAGTCCAACTGGGGATGCTGAGAGTGTTGAGAAATGCCATCTTTCATTGCCTGATACAATATAGGATATAAATAATTCAATTTTCTGCCTTTGAAACCTTTCCATAATAACTTCGGGACTTTTCTTTTGGCCTCTAATTTGAAAAAGATCAGGCTCGTTGTTTTTCACTAGTTTAAGCCTAGGAGTCTAATACTTCACTAACCAAAAAATGCCTAGAATTCTATTCAGGGAATTTCTGGGAACAAAAAAAGGAAAGAGAGAAAAGAAACTCTCTCCATATTTAAATGTGCTAGATCTGTGCTATTTGTGTTATCTGAAAGATGCTACTGCAGCACCATTGGTCCCTATGGCAATTGTCCAAGACTGAAAATGAGCAGAAAGGTTAATAGAGCAGAAGGGAATGAGATGATTCCTGAAAGTGCAAAATCACTGTGGTGGAAAAACTTCAGTAGAGAGCAGGACTGCAGTCTTTTTTTTTTTCTGTATATTCTAGCTCACATTTCTCTTTTTTGGATTCTGTATGTTCAGCCTATACAGGGATATATCATGTAAGCATCCTTCTAACACAGATAATGTTCATTTTTTTTCAGCAGAGATACAGATCTCTAGTAAAGAAAATGCATTAGGCCTTTTTCCTTTTAGGAATAACTTTATAATATGAACACAGCTGTTCTATAATGTGGCTATCAGGGCACTTGTGTATCCATGCAACAGTAGCCAAAGCAAAAGTAAATTATTAGTTTCCTCAGCAAAGCCAACTTTGTCTCTCATCAGCTAATCATATTGATGCCTGGTTTCGGCAGACAGGTGGAAGATGATGGAAGTCTCAGGAGCAGCAGTGCAAATTTCATCTCCTGATTTGGGGATTTTCATACTAATAAAGTTATTAGATCATCCTCATTACAAGAAAAGACACAATCAAGTTTTGTACTTGCTTTATATAACTTTGCTGAAACCACAAAAAAATTAGTTAATACTATCTACATCAACTAGAAAATTTTGATCAATAATCTTCTACCACATAATGTACTGTGGATAATGATTGTAATGAGGAAGGAGAGCTGAATGCTACATTTCAGGAGTTGGGGCATTCCACTGTTTGAGTCCTACCTGATATACTTTAAGATTCAAAGTGACTGGATCATCATAAGCTGGGCCTAGCCTTCCTAAAGCCTGAAACACCAGTGACACAACCAGAATAAGAAAACCATGGTATTTCTGGAAATGAGATGAACCTTTCCAAATGCAGTAGGAGTGTTAATGAGGAGCATATACATAGAGCAAAACTCTGTCAACGACCCATAATGTCCCTAGTCATGCCTGACATAAAATGCCCTATAGGTCGGCACAGTGCTCCACCTAGGCTAGGGCATATTCTCCAGCACTGGCAGAAGGATATGCAGGTTAGGAAAAATAAGCAAACCTGGCATCTTGTGCAGTCCTCCTTCTCGGCGCTCTGCATCTGATGCCACAGGTTCTCTTCTGGAGCTCCCTGTGACTGCTTCCTCTCCATCTGTTCCCAGTAGGTTCAGTGAATGACTGCAGGGACAGTTGCTGTAAGGAAAACAATATTTTCTAAATCTTCTGAAAAAGGGAAGCTAGGTTGCTTACAGCATAACTAACAATTAGATTTCAAAATACCCTTATGTAATAATTCCATTGTAAAACAGAAATTCATTACATTCTGAAAGCCAGTGAGTGGAAATTAACGTGTTCCAGGTCTTGCTTTAAGACCAATTTAGGATTCACCAAAATACATAGGAAACTTTTCCAAGGACTGTGAGAGTTGGTCACGGGTGTGTATTCAGTAGCAGCAGCATGCACTATGTAGAAGTCTGTTCTGATGCCATCTGATTATTAGGCTGACCTGATTTGGCTTTTGGCTCTTTCTTTTCCCTACAATTAATGAAAGTTTCCCCATCTTGCAATTTCAAAACTTAAAAGTTTTATCATTTTCCAGCATTAAAGAATGCTCTGATTATCAATTTCTCCTTGTCTAAGAATAGTGTGGAACTTCATCTTTCCAGCATTTTTGATTGTATGTGATGCAAAGTGAAAAATAATCATTAATCAAGATGAACATTCTCACCTAATGAAAATGGCCCATATATTCCTTCCAATCCTATCCAACTTTAATAGGATAATTGACATTTTTATGTGGTACTGCATTTTAGTAATGATGACATTGCTCATTACAGATAATGATATAAATACTAAGATATTGATGTCAATACTAAGATTTCTGTATTATAGCCGGCTATGAGTAAATGAACGCAAAAATTTTTCATAGGGCAAACCAGTATATTATGGGCAAACCATCACTGAATTACAGAAAATTATATCAAAAGGAAGTTATGTAACTTAAGACTTTCAAATGAACAACTGATTTTCAGCAGTTCTGATTTTACTGAATATACGCTCATATTCAAAAGAGTTCAGATTTCAGAAGTGGTACTAAAGTGCATGCATTTGAAACTGTAAACCATATGTATAAATTAATAAAGGCATCACAGGCAGTTTGAAGTCTGTTCATATGCTTTTTATTTAACACAGTAAAAGTCAGGTACAACTACATTCTCTACCATCACGAAAAAACACCCATATTCACAAGAAGCTGAGTTTTATTTTATTGTATATAGTAGTTATGTCAGTTGGTACAGTACTTATGTACAGTCATGATCTTTAACATCAGTTTAGAATGAAACATTTTCTAGCTTTGCCAGAAAAATAAATAAATAAATAAAACAAATACAGCTGGAAAATATACTGCATAGCTGTCAAATAGTGAGCAAAATAATTTCAAATATCTTTTGTCTCGCCCACATCAATGGCTTCAGTCTTACTGTAAACCAATAGAGCTCATATTGAGGATAAACATGAGTCATATCCTTTAACATTATAACTGTATTATAATTCTTCTGTGGGGTTTTGTGCTTTTGTGTGTGTTTTTTGTTTGTTTCTTAAGGAAAATTTTAATGAAGGCAACAATGTTAACACCCAATGGTAGGCTCTGGCTTAGAGAGCTTCTTGAGTAATGGGAAAATATAACATAATAATTAGGCTCTCAGTCCTCATAGAGCTCCTTTTTGAAACCAAAATGTTTCTGCAAAGGAGAAATATTTTCTTATTTGAATCGTAAGAAACCTTTGAGATTTACTTTGATGAGACTTAAGCATGTACTTAATTGTTACACTGGGTAGACTTTGTAGATCAGAATCTGTGGCTGTGAAAGATGACAGAGATTTTTTCAGATACAATAGTAATGTGCTCTTGTAATTTGGGATTTGGATGTGAGCCCTCCCAGATGCTGGAAACATTAGTGTCAAGACTTTTTATGATTACATCTCTACTGCCTAGAAGACTGCACGTATTATATTTTGTAATCAGTAAGTTTAGTTCCCGTGGTTTGGAATAATTGACACAGCAATACTAGAATAGAGCATAATTTCATCTCAGTAGTAATATAATAAGACTTAAACTTCCTTCAGACAAGCAGACAGGGGGTGTACAGACATTTTTAAATTTTTATCTTTTTTTTTTTTAAGATCCCACATTGTGAAATAAATTGAAACAAGAAGAAGGGTCGGGTCTGAGAAGTAAGTAGGAAGTGTTTGGGAGTAAAAATACCAAACTCCCTTGAATTGTTTAGATAAGATGACAGAATTTAGCAGCAGTTGTAGTGATCACAAGTTTTCTGCCTAACTTCCAAAAAAACTGCTTTTTTGGGTAGGAGAGGAAACACATGTTTTCTTTGTGGCAGGAATTTGCATTTTGACATCCTTTTCCTTTCTCACAAGATCCTAGAAGTAGAAGAGGGTGAGATATGGAGAGTCAACAGCCCCTGTTGCTACAGGAGAAGGAGGAGAGGCCAGAACATAGAAGGCTGAGGGAAAAAAGGAAACTGCTGTGAGGCGAGCTGCAATTCTTTAAGCCCTTGGGTTAGGGTCATGGTGAGAAATACTGAAAGAATCCCTGGTGCTGGTAAGCTGTGCAGAACTGTGTAGTAAAGCCACTGTAGAAATTAGTCTTTTGTGAAGATAAAATTCTTGAACAACAGTTTTGGTAGAGGGGATAGCTAAACAGTGAAGGACAACTGAAGAGATGAGATGAGTAGCACATTTTGCCAAAGGGTCATACAAGCCATTAGGTTGGAGTACTGATTGAATAATAAGATGGAGAAATGACATATCTTTTGTAAAGCTTTCTGCAGCTCTGCAGCTACAGAAGTACATTCTTTCTAGTGAGAAGCATACCAAGAACTATCTCATTTTTATAAAATAAATTGTTTTGCTGCCAGTAAACAGAAATTTTAATAAACAGGCACTGATAAAAGCTTGGGAAAGAGCAAGAAAGCAGCTGCATGCGAGTTCTTGTTTTGTCTAACCCAAAACGCACTTGGAAGGGCTTGTAGTCTGAACATGCAGTTGTAAAATTACAAATAGCTTCCTTGTCAGTCACAGTTGCAAAACTGTAATAGCTGAAATTTTCTTTTGCCTACACACATGAGCACAATTGATGTATATAGGTTTGAGTCCTGGAGTGAGGCTCAGTGGCTAATACGAACAAAACAATTTAAATGTCCATCTGTGTTCTTACCTCAAACTTCAGTGGATCTGGGAGAGCTCAGTTGCACTATATTCCCTCATTTATTGCCCTTGGAGCCTAAGAACTTCACATAAAGTCAGAACAGGGTTTTATCTATGCTAAAATGCAGTTTCTAACATGGCAAGAATTTTTATTTAGAGAAAACATAAGAAACAGGACAGAAAGCAGGCATTTTACTCCTTAGGTGTTTTAGAGCTAGTTTCCTATGTTTTTTCGGAGCTGAAGACTGGAAATAACACCCTGCCCACTGAGGTATTAGTCTTACTTAAAAAGCCACTTGACTACTCATACCTAACTAATGCTGCAGCCCTCAGCATTATTCCTGAACATTGTGTGCCATCTTTAAGAAAGATGCACTGCAAGGCATGCAGTTCAAATGATTTCTTGAAAGCCATTTAGCATTAATTAATTTAGCATGTAGCATTAAACCCATTAATAAAATCCTTAAGCCTGGAATGAGAAATGCTCTCCCTGTGAAGGTTTACCACTGCCATGAATGGCAAAGTATTTCATTTACAATCTATATGCACACCAAAAGCTGGTAGAATTAGCACTGGTTCTTGATAAAGGCACATTGAAGATTCACCTCACAGACTGTAAGTTGTTTTTTCTGAAGTGAGAGTGTTTGTGCCCATTTGCCCAGGGGCAGAGTTAACACAGGCACTGACTCAGAACACCTTGCAGCTCGCCAGCTCTCAGGGGCAATTCAGAATATGGTGTCAGACAAAAGATTCTTCTGTCTTTAAATAGTGCCCTGCAAGTATGTAGACAGGCTGTCTGAAGAGCTGGGGTTCTGGAAGTGTTTCAGGCTCTTGCACAGCTGTGAAACAGTATCACTCCAGAAAGGCCCGTTCTGATCTTTCACTTGTGTGTGAAGAGGGTTCTCTGGCAGATTCCCGCAGAGGAGTAACAGGCCAGCACTGCTGCTGCAGGGCCGTGCAGGGCAAACAACAACATTCACCTTTTACCATCCAGGCATTATAATCAGAAAGACTGTAATACGCAAAACAATATCCTTATAATGGAGAATGCATGTTTTGGTGCTGCAGGCAGGGGAGAATTTAATGACTGTAACTATTAGAGCATGCTTATGTGAAAGAGCACAAATAAGACATTTTTGTGGGTGAGCACAGTGTTTTTCCAAATATTTCTGTTTGATGAGGCAAGATTTTTAAAACTGATGTCATGGAGCTTGAGAGTCATTAGTAAAATAAAGTGCCTTTTTTAAAAAATTATAGTGATGTATGTTATAAACTTCCATTTCTTATAATACACTGTGTTGGGACACAGGAATCCACTAAACTCAACTTCATATATGCATTCAGTTGAGGCAGGAGATGTGCTGCATTTTAACCAAATACAAAAAGTCTGTCTCTTTTGTCTGCAAAAACCCCTTTGCGGCCAAAAACGCCTCCCTTATGTAAGAGATGCTGTTGTAGACCAAAATAAACTTTTATCAGAGAGGAATGTGAACCACAGCACAGGGACCACTTTGTTTTTGAATACCCCAAAATTCTGAGCATCTAGGGCATCTCTGTGAGAATGATTACAGAATACATCACTGCTCAGATGGACGAAATGTACTATATGGTGACCAGTTTTGAGCTTCCCCATTAGTGGTTTTAATGTGTTTAAAATCTAGTGTAAATCAGGACTGTGCTGTCTTAATTTCTACCAGCCATTCCAAAAACAGTTACTGGGAGGCTTCAGGAATGCAGTGGCAACCAGACAT
Source organism: Nothoprocta perdicaria (assembly GCF_003342845.1). Taxonomy (NCBI): domain Eukaryota; kingdom Metazoa; phylum Chordata; class Aves; order Tinamiformes; family Tinamidae; genus Nothoprocta; species Nothoprocta perdicaria. The sequence goes on from NW_020454982.1 coordinate 3,283,901, forward strand.
GTGATGTAGGATCCCCCTATGGTGACTGGGTTCAAGGAGCTTTTAAACTTTAATATGATAGTTCTGTACTCCTTCCCCACAGCTCTGTGCTGATTTTCAGATTGACTAATCCCAGTGTAGAGCTTGTGTTGTGCTATCGTCTAGACAGACTGCGGTGGAAGATATGAGTTAAGGAATCTTTGAAAGTAATAAGGTAATTATTTACTGTATTAATTCATAAACGTAAAAAAAAGTTCTTTTTTCCCTTTTCTCCAAGCTTATGTTAGTAACAGCTGATAATGAGAACGGTTGTGCTGTGTCAGTTTGAAGCTTATTCTTGCTTATTCTTGCTCTGTGCAGGATTTTCCAAAGTAACGCATATAGCCGCACTGAGACGTTCTTTCTATAGCACTTCATTTGCAACCAAAATGCCAGGCTCAAGCTATCAAGCGCTGAATGCCCTCTGGGCTGTCCTAACTGGCGGGATTTCTCTATGTTGGCAGATCAAATTTCAAGGTCTTTAAAAAAAAAAAGTAGGAAAGTTTCCACCAAATTGATGGCCCAGGCCTACCATCTGGTAGTTCTAAATAGTTAAATTTGCCATTGGTTCTGTCTTTTTTATACTTTATTCCAATTGACTTGATAAGTAAAAGCTGCAAGATTTGTCTCAGTCATTGTATAATTACAAGGCTTTAAGTCTCTTTTCTTCGTATTTTACTCATGCAAACACAAATGTTCACTGACGTCAGCAGGAGCTTAAAGGAATAAGGAAAAACAGCACAGTTCTGCAGATGTAGCTCTCTATCTAAAAGATATATAACTTAATAGATATCTTCAGTAGCCAAGGGAGGACTCCAAGAGTCAGAATGTGCTGGTAGCATCAGTTTTTATTCCTTTGACATTTTTCTCATCTCGGGTCTGGTTTTAGTCTTGCTTCCATGGCAACATGCAGTGAGGCTAAAAGGTATTCCAGAGAAAAGGTCTCTCCTCACTGACAGGCAGCAGAAGGGAGTCAAGGCCAGAGCTGCTCTTTACAGCTGTGAATAACAGTGGAGGAACAGAAGGGATTTAAAAATTACTTTCTATGTGTGGGTATACCTGCAAAATTGTTGGTGCACAAAGTTCAGCATAACAGAGCATAAAACAGGCAAGTCAGATAAAACCATTTTGGGTTTCAGACAGATACTAGCAGGATGGTGTTAGCTTCATGGTAAGGAACTGGATGTCGTTGCCCAAGGTATCTTTCTGCTCCTGTGTCTAAAATTCTGTAAAATTCTGAGCTAAAAATCATTGCTAAGTACACTAACTTCTTAACACTTTAGCAGTAAATTTTGTTTGTATTCGTGTTTTCCCATATTTCTTTTTTGGTAGGTGTTTATGTAAATAGCAGTCCCTCTAGGACTGTGTCACAGCCCAGCTGTGTGCAAGGAGCCCAAGGGCACATGTAGCCTGAAGGGAAGACTTCTGCTCTTTACATCCTGTGCCCTTACACAGGCAACATCTGCGGGTAACTTCAGAGCTGCTAGACAAGAGGAAAAGCTATTGTTCTCAGTTTTCTGAATTTTCTCCTTTTCACATATACTCAAAACTAAACAGACATAATCCAAAAGACAGAAACTACATGTAATTTTTCCTTGTATGAAGTGCCACTTTCAATATTAAAAGTCATACATGCCATTGATGAGAAAGCAAAATGTTCTCCTGGTCTGAGAAGAGTATCCGCAATTATAATGCAACTCACAACTCATCTTAAACAGAACATAGCCTCGTTATAGACCACAGCAGCGAGTCTAATAATGAAAACCATGTTGCCTTATGGCACTAATGAAAGCTGGGGTATTAAAGCTTTGCTTACAAGGTATCTCAGCTAGAAGAGACTGTGCAGCAGGCATCTTTTTCTTCATTACTGCATACAAATGATGCCTAAATAAACGTTATTGATATTATTAGTGTTTGTAATTCAAATGGAGATAGCTCAGGGCTCGCTGAAACAGTAGTTGTTATTAAGAGCAGCAAGAGAGAACTAACCTTAGAATGAAAAATGGACGAGATTTTATTCAGACTATTTTTTCATAAATTAGCACAGGATCTGTATCATTATCCATGGCGCTCGGGTTGCCGGAGTAACCCTGCCCAGGCAGCGGGTCCGCAGGAGCACAGGGCCTGTCACCATGGAGACACCGGCCGAGGGCCTGCGGACACGGCCGGAGCAGCCGGGCAGGACGCGGGGCCCTGCCTCGTTCCATGAGGGGAAGCAGCTCACGGACACCTCTGTGTGGCTCTTCTTTGAGGGGAAGGCGCCTGCAGACACCTCTGTGCAGCCCTTCCTCAGGGCTAAGGCTCTTCCAGACGCCTCTCTGTCAGTCAGACCCCGCACCACGGGCTGCAGGAGCCAGACCTGAGCTCCGCGCTGCATTAGCTGCACAGTGGGGATCAGGGAGAGGGCACTAGGAGAAAATGCTCTTGTTTTCCCAGGGAGAATTCAGGATCTCTGCACGGAAAGTGCATTTTCCATTGAGATTGCAGGAGTGGTCAGCAAGCACTGTCCTCTGATAAAACAGTATTTAAAGGGTAATGCTCAGTTACAGAATGCAGGTCCAAGTGCAACCTACTAAACACAGTGTCTCTCTTTCAGCTGCTATCCCCTCCATATCAGTTTTTAATTTTAAACTGTATGATGACTCTTATAATTTTTAACTTTTTGCAATTCTTTGCTGTATAAAAATAAGTTAGAGGAGACACATTATTACAACCTGGTTTTAAAGAAAGTCTAATATGATGGTAGATAAACACATTAAATAGCATTCTGAAAATTTCCAATTTTTGGCTAATAGCCTTAGTTTGATTTGGACAAGATTTGAAGCTGGGTAAAATAATTCTGTTGTTCTTTATGGTATTAAGAAGTACAGTAAGAGACAACCTGGTGATCTTGGAGTGGACTCAATATAGCTGGCAAACTTCATACTTCCAAAGTCATGAAACCTATTTTAGAGCATTCTCTTACTGTTAACACAGAGGCATTTCTGCCCTTCTCCTCCTACCAAGATCTCCTGACAGTAATTGCTGCTCTTCTCAGTCTAGTACACAATACAGATGGACAAAAGTGGCTGTAATCCAAGAGTGGGTTTGAGATCCCAACCATAACATCCCCTCAGGAAAACACACTTGAATAAGCTCTCTCATAGCAGGCCCTCTTTGCTGCCTTTGTGATTTCTTTTTTTCCCGTGTTTGTATTAAGACTTCTTTGAAGAATTGTTTGGCTACTGGTAGCACAATACTTCTTTAAGTGTTCAGGTGTGTATTAATAGATTAAAATTTGCTAAAGCCAGTTATTGCTAGAAAAAAAATCCTATAATGCCTGCACAATGCAATGCTTGTTCTGTGCATTTTATATTCATTGTCTCTCTGCTTGGGTCCAGCATAGTGGTATAAGTAGCAGAAAGAGAGGTTGTGGAAGGCTAGGAAAACATGCAGCTCTTAGGGAGTTAGGATGGAAAAGAAGAATTTTGAATGTTTCTCATAGGGTATGGTCAGCTTGACTTGTACAGGTGGCTTTTGTCTTTTGAGGCCATAGTTTTTGTGTTACGGATGAATACATTATCACATAGGTATTAATTTCCAGATTTATTGACTTTGCTAAAGAGTATCTGGATGTGGGGATGTGATATAAAATGATGTTCCCTAAAGCAGCTGCAAATGGTTCCAATCTGGGTTAGAAAGTTGCCTGTGTTTTTTATTGTTTTTTATTAGATTGAACAGATACAGGAAGATAATTATGCTCAGGAGTGTATTTAAAAAAAAAACAGAATGTCAAACTAAAATATGTGTTGATGCAAAAGCGTGCTTGAGGGAAAAGGCAAACTTGGGATTGATTTTATTGCTCCTTCATTATTAATTGGTGTCCTCTGTTGCTGCCCAGGAGGGCCTATGCTGGATTCATCAGGTGTTGTTCAGCTGTGCAGCATTCCTGGGTTTATCTTAATTTCCAGCAGTGGGTTTGACGTCTATATGCATCACTTACTATCATTTAAACCTGTGTCTCAATCTTTTCTCCAGTGCAGGGTGATCCATCATTCTCACTGGTAACATATCAGCCCTAAGCACAAACTTAACATGTTAAGCTCTGTAACACACTCAGAGAAAGGCAGACCATACTCAGCACTTAAGTATTCAAATAAAGAAGTAAATGTTTTGTATGATCTGCACTGAATAACTTCAGTCAACCTTGCACAGTGAAGAAGACTTTTCTCTGCTGTGTAAGAAGGAATGTTTTACATATTCAAGCCCCTTGAGAAGTAAGTAGTTGCAGTCTTGGTTGAATGGACATGGACTGTTAGCAGGCATAAACTGAAAAAATCCACATTTATGCAATATCTCACAGTCTCTTAATTCAGACACAGAATAATGAATGGCATTGCATTAGTGCAGAATTTGACCAACCGGGTAAGCAAGTTGCAAATTATATTAAAACATACACATGTTGTATGAGCCCTTCAAACTTCTCTTCATACAGTATTAGCTCCATCTGGATCCCATAGCCACTTTATTGTTATAAATGTTATTGTTCTTTTTGGCCTCTGCCTGCTGTTTGCATTTGCAGGCTGCTTGCGAGCGTCCTGGAAGCAACACCTGAAACTTTCTCCAGAGTCTTAAACTTGATAGTGTACAGGTGAAAAATGCAGGAAAAGCACATTTTCTGAAAATTGCCTTGCTAAATGTATGGTACAGATTAAAATAAACATTGTATGCCTTACTTTCCAGATGATGCTTCTAGTAATACATTTCAATGGACAGGCACATCTGTCTGATGATTCCACCAATTCTGTCCCAGGCCATATTATAGACATCTAAATGCTTAATTTGGCTAATAGCTAAAAAATAATATAGTTATTGCTTCTTCAGAGTCTTTGTTGAATATTCTTAAACTAATATTGATTGTATTGCAAGACAAATTATTAGTATTATTGTAAGCATTTTTAGTATAATTAAGTATAATTTGTGCTGTAAACAAATGTCATAGAAGTTACTGTGATCTTGTAGACTGCATTAACAGGTCTTCCAGTCTCCAGTGAGATTCATAAGACTGTTTTCCAAGGTTAATTTACAATGATGTCTTAAGTTGGGAAGTAATTTAGAATTGCGGTGTTTTTTTCTTTTGTTCTAACAGATTTTAAGTCTGGTATTTACTAATTTAAGGAATCACTTGGCAGAATTAAGGCTGTAACACTGCATTCACTGCTGCCAGCTTTCAAAATAAGGCTGACAGATGGTAAAGACATTTTGCACCGAATATCCATTAAATTCAACTGGAAGCTGAGAGCCTTATTCTTTTAGTGTCTTTAGAAATCCAATACAAACACTTTCCTGTGTATTAAGCATTCAGTAATCACCTTAGGTGTCTGGACCTCAATTCAGGCTTAAAAATGTACCACGGGAGCCACATGTTCCCAAATCAGCATTTTGTCTCAAACCTCCATGACATTATTCTTAAAATATTCAATAAAACTATGTCACAGATGGTAGATCTTATTAACATAAACTCTCCAGTTCACTTTCTTGTCTCAACATACACTGTTACGCTGGCAAAAAAATAGTGTGATGAGGACATGAAACAGTCTTTCTGTGTACATTCTCAGTTCCTGAAGCTTCTCACTATTGAAGTGAGGAAACTCCACATCTTTCAATTTTCAGTGCTTACACAGCGGTCTGCAGATTGCCCATTGAACAGTCAGTGAAACACATGCAGCCTTTCTGTTCCTCGGCACTAACTCCCTTAAGTTCTGAAACCTCATACGTCAAAATAAGCTCCTCTGCAATGCACTGCCGAGATGCCTTTTTTTTGTTCCTTTCCCACATGTGCTAATTGCAGCCAGCTGTTAAATGTCTAGTTTTAGTGGTATCTGTAGGACACTATTTATAAAAAATAATCCAAAAACCCACTCATTTATGCAAGTACGAATCAAAGTACTGCATCAATCATTCTCAGGATACGGCTTCTCCCTATAGGAAAACACTTCATACTTTCAGTAAAAGGAGAGTTTTTTCACAAATACTCTGCAAAGAGGAAAAGAAATTAATATAATGCACATCTCACTTATATTAATTCCCTGAGCCTATAGTTCACTCTGCACCTTTGCTATCCATTACTTATGTATTATACTAGCATTATGTATGTACTACGTTCTTCAAAAATCATCATAAAGGCTCAGATCCCATTTTGGCAAATATTGTATAAAAATCGGGCTTTGCATAATCATTAGAAAATCCTCAACATTATTAATTTCCTTCCAAGAAGCAGCTGGAGTGACATTGCACACAGCATGCCATGAACATGTCGCTGTCACAGGGAGAAAGGAGCATCAGGCCTCTTTATCAGTGTGTGCCTGCACTTTAACAGTAGATTATCTTTCCTACAGGTGAAGGAGGCCATGCAGAGAATCCATGACCGAGGAAATATAGGAAAACTAATTCTGGATGTGGAGAAAGCACCCACGCCCCTGGTGAGTGCATAACATGGGATGTTGTCCCACAAGTTAACGCATGCTAATGACCCTTAGAGAAATGTCACTTAAAACATTTTTGCATGCTGTTCTCTCTTAAATCTATAGCACTTGAATAGGACCAATAATCATAATTTATACTTCTAGCCTAAGGCAAATTGTAGATTCTGTCCTAGCAGTTAATTTTCTGTGCAGAATGGCCACCTGCCTCTCCAAAAAATGTGTATCTGTGAGTCAGTTATTTCAGAACTGTTTTGAAAGGAAAAGAATTTGAAATCATGGCTACGCTTTTACTTTAAAATAGGCCTCAGGTCTCTTAGGAAATTCCTGCAAGGAGAAGGAAAAGCTTTGGGATCCCACACATGGAAGCTGGGCAGTATTTTATAGCTGAATTGCATCTCAAAACTGTAAAGTGGAATCCTTAACACAGAGTTAATACATTTACTTCATCCATTCTATTGATAGTGTACATTCACAATCACCATTAGTGAGAAGGTGAGAACAATTCCGCTATACTTTAATGAAAAAGAGTTCACTGAAAAATATGGGTAACTTCAGACCACTGATTTTTTCGTTAAAATCAGGTTATGTTTGAACTCTTTATGTTTATTTCCAGCAGAGGCTAGCAGTAATCAGACAATGAAAGCACATTTTCTCTGCATTTCTCTCCAAAATAATCCCTTGTTATATTGTTTTTGAGATAGCTGAAGGCTAATAAAAGAATCCTTTTGGGTCCTTAGAGAGGCAGTGCTGTGACAGAGGAAAATTCAGCCTTTTAAAACTATTCAGTTAAGCACTGTCACTTGTCTAGATAACCAGGCCCTTGTTGTGCCTCCAGAGACAAATCAAACTGACAAAGTGAAGTACAGGTGTTGTATAGTGGGTCTGGCTTCTTTACATAGTTTGTAATAAAGATTCCCACGTGAAAAGCCTGATGTGGTCCTAAAATGCTCTCACGAACGACTGATTTCTGCAGTTGTACCAGCTGCACAGGCACCCTCACTAACATATGGCAATGCAGTTTCTCCCCATTCCTACACTATCCAAGAGCAGCACTCTGGTTTTGCTCATCTAGCCACAGGTATCTTTGACCAACATTTATATAACCACTGCACTGTAAAGGTTTCCAATTCATTATTATTTTATATAAAACAGTTGCTGTCAGAGTTTGCATGACACCATGCCTCAAGTGGGGCCATATTCTATCCATTAGCATCCATTAAAGAATCATTTTATCTGTTTTCTAGACAAGAAGATCCAGAAGGATTCCATAAACCAGAGGGCTTGTACATACTGTGAACTCCCTGCACAGTTGTGTTTCCTATCTGAGAGACTGCTCCAATTGTGCAACTGCCCTTTCTATTATGTAATTCAGCTGTAATCCTTGAGAGAACAGCTTATGATTTTAGCTGAAAGTGGCATAAAGCCTTTTTTTTTTTTTTTTTTTTGTAGGGACAGAATGTGCATTTTCATGTTACAGCCATGTCTGCTTTCATTTTTAAAGTCACTTTATCAGAAAAAAACAAATTGAGATAAAAATAAGGAAAAACAACGTGACAAGCACTTTAATTTCCTTCATTTTTCTTCCTACAGATGGCCAACGACAGTACAGAGACAAGTGAGGCCGGGGAGGAAGAAGAAGACCATGAAGGGGACAACGAGAATAAAGAGCGCATGCCGTTCATCCAGTAAGAGCCAGAGGAGCAAGGAAAAGAGGAAGGATTGATCACATAGAAGGGAACAAGACTGCGAAATCTATTCTGTGCATCAGTGAACAAATGCTGTAGTACAGTGTGTGTTGTATTTGTCTGCAGTCAGCTGAGCTATGAGCTGTTGATCATTGTTGTTTTCAACTCAAGTGCCATTCTCATCCAGTGCAGTATTATGACATTCCTCTGTGATACCCAGTTTCCTTGTAGGAGTCCCATGGATTTTTCTGTTCCAGTTTAAAAGCCTTATTAACTTCCTGTGTAATTTTAGATGAGCATCTTTCTCATGCAAATTCCATTTGGGGTAGGGCTTTTTTTTTTTTTTTTTTTTTTTTTTTTTTTTTTTTTTTTTTTGCAATTTGACAATGATGATAATAATAAAAAGAATTCCCCATTCAGTGCCTGGCAGATTCTAATAACTGCAGGGAGGATTTTAAGTTTGGATTTTCAGTGTTAACATAGTTTTCCTTTTATGAACCACAGATAAAAGTTGCAAAGAAGATGAATTTATTTTCCTCATCTTTTAAACAACATTATCTTCATCTTCAAAAATACCTCATTTGTAGCTATAGAGTCTGAAATTGTGGAAGAAATTGTTAACTGAGGGACTTTGATTAGTACTGTATAATCACACTAGTCATCAGCACTTATAATTAAACACATTCAAAGTGCTAACTGTCTTGCTTCCCTGTTGATCTTCTGAGCAATCACCTCCTATGCTACAGGGAAAGAAAAGTCAGTGAATCACTTTTTTAGACCCAGAACTTTAATTGCCTTTAACCATTAGCATTGTTATTGACAATTCAACGATATCTTCTGCTAAGGACACATTAAAGTCAGCTGTGTCTGTAATCCAAAACAACTGTAAATTCAATGATTTTTAAATCTGATCAGCAAGAATCACTCTTCAGTATGTGGAAAGAATTTATTTTGTCGGTGGAGTGTAGAGCTCTGAAATCACTAACGGGTTGATAACTATCAAGCTAGAGCTGAACGACTACAGTGGTAAACCCTGTTAAAGATTACTTTTAGGCCTTAATCCCATCATAAGTTATGCATGGGAATAGTTTTATCTAGGTGAGCAGTTCTTTAAAAATCTCTGCTCCCTTATGTACAGTTTTACATACGTGATTATTTGCAGGATCAGGCATTCAAAGACCAGCTAGACTATCTACCTCCCACTAATGGAAACTGTATCTTAACATGACATGACATGAAAAAGAAATGTCCTTACTTTTCACCTACTCAAGAGCAGCTACTCAGGTCCTCAATGGTCTTGTTAAAAGAATTAGTTTAAAATGAGTGCAACAATCTAGAAGCACTAAAGGAACATCAGAGACCTTGTATAATGCCATATATCTTTGAATTAATATATTTTGTGCAAAAGAAAGTATTTCCCCAGGCATGCCCAGTTGTTCACTCACTATGAGTATTAGGTAGCAATAGAAGTTGCAAAACAATATATTAAAGCAGGGAGGGAGGGAAGGTTTCTCAGGCTTTTCTCAATGTGGAAAGGTGGATCCAGATGACTTTTATGTGTGGTTTTAGAGGATTCTCTCTTGTGTGTTTTTTCTTTTCCCCTATTTATTTAATCTTTGGTGCCTGAATATCAATGTCCATCTTTTTACACTGTGCTCATGAGGTTGCTGTTCTAATACTAGTTACCTGTGTAGAGTGTTCATTCTGAATGAATTTCCCTTGGGTTAAACAACTCAAAAATAATGAAAACTAGTAACTGCTGAGAAAAATGCTAAAAAAAATAAACCTTTTGTTGAAATATTTTTTAAAACAGAAGTTCAGTTTTCTCTAGATATTGATGCAGAACTTCATTATAGTTGATTTTCTTTTCATGCTGGACTTACTTCTAGGCCCAGCCGGGGACTCTGTCCACAGAAGACCACATATTCAGTGAGCTTTCCATGTATTGCGATTGCCAATTAGGCCTTTAAAAGAAAGGCCACTAAGTTTTCACCCCTCATAAGCTGAGAACAGTAGGAAATGTGCCCGATTTTGTTTTGCAGTTAGTGTAATGATGTTGTCCTGCAACAAACCTTAATATAACTAGGAATTTTGATTTGACGCCAAAGTGAGCAATATTGCTGGTAACCTTCGAGCTGGCAGTAAAGTGGCATTCTCAAGGCCTTAAGTTAGTAGAGCAAGCAGAATAATAAATCAGTTCTTCTGTTAAAAACCATAGTATGGGTGGCCCTAAATTTTCTTTCAGGACAAATACAGATGAGTAATCTTGGTCATTGACGCAGATACTATAGGGACAACAGTCCAGTGAAATCATTTTGGCTAGTTCTTTCTGGTTTTGTTAGCAAGGCAAAAATACTCTTCATGCTATTTCATAACAATTTTGGGGCCATTTTCTAATCAGCAGACCATCAATGCAGAGACTTGAGGTAATCGCAACGAGTATAGAGGAGTACTTCTGGATCTACCTTATTACAACAGCGCAGGTGAGACGTGCAATCACTGAGCTGTACTTAGCAGTATTACTATGGCATGCCTGAAGGTTACTCCTGAAACGAATGGAAAGTTTTCAAGTATCTGTAATTGAAGCCGGATTTATGTTAGCAGCGTTTGGCCCACAAGCCCTAAATATTTCAGAACACCATGAACGGTAGTATCAGCCCCTGTGGAGGTGGTAGAAGGCAGGCTGTACAAAACGATGGTGGTGGGATTATTACTACTGAACAGGTCTTAATGCAGTCGAATGAAGGTTTGCTTTTACCATTTACTAACCCTGTTGTTTAACCGACTCTTAGACAATTGGTTAGTTTCTTCAAGTGCAACAAATTATTTCTCAATTTGCCTTAAAGGAACTGTGAAAGTATTTCTTTAACTTAACTGATTAAGTGAACTGAAACACTGTTTAATTGTATTTGTTGCTTTAGAGCTTTTGTTATATTGTGCCTACAAAGCAAATTATGTTTACATAAAAATATAAATAAAATATTGAGCATAGCATTATCCTTGGCTCACATGTTTCGTTTTAGGATGATATTCACACTAGAAAATGGACTTGGAATTGGTTAAGGCAGTAACTTGAAGGCTTCATTTTCTATTTTTGCCATGGAGGGATATACAAAGAACTTTTATTATGGAGTACATTGGGGTTATTGAAATGGCTGAATAGGCTGTTTTACAGAACATTAACAATGTAGATATAAATGTTAAATGCTAATTCTGTTTTACGAGATACCATTTTAATGATCTAAGAACATTCAAAACAACATGTAAGCACGTCCAGTGAAGTGTTTAAAGAAGTTTATTTTGATATGCATAAACACCAGTTTCCGGAATTTTAGCACTGGGAAATGGCCTGACACGTAAGTTATTATCATAAAGCGCTTCTGTGTTTTGAAGAGCTGTATCTTCACATTCTGGTCACAAGTTTACATTCCCAGGTAGGGAAAGAGGGCTGAAAAACACTTGGTCTCAAATTTCTAGAGATAAGAATGTTTTGGAAAACAGAGTGGCTTTTTTTTTTTTGCACTGAAGTTCTCAGCTGCAAAGATACAGTTAAGAATGCAACACGCAGAGCTAAGCTGCTATTACTTGTTGTTTGAAGCTAGTAATGGGGGATAATAAGTCTCTCCATCTCTGTGGCTCATAAATGACAGCACAGTCACTGCTTTTAAAAAAAAAATGAAGCTTGAAAATGCCGAATGAGGCCCTAGGGAGGCGTCAGCTGGGGCAGCCCGTGCGGAGCAGCGCAGCGGGAGGGAGGCTCCGGGCTGCCGGGTCCAAGGCCTCCCGCTCTGGCTCTTTTCTCTTTGCAGGGCTGCAAACCTGACGCAGCTCGGTGTGAGCAGTCAGCTCGGCTCCCCTCCCGCACGGCAGCTCTGCACCACTACCCTATGGCACAGCTGCCGGGGAGGAGAATGGGCAGCTCCAAGGTTACTACCCACTCCAGAGGGCCAGGCTGGTAAAAAGCTCAAAAAAGAGCCATGCAGGGAACACCCCAAAATGCTGCTCCTTACAGTGAAAAGGTGACTGGCACTCATGCTACTGCTGCTGCTGTAACTACCCTTCAGCTGGGGCTGCACTAGCAGCAGCCCCATCTCCACACACCCTCCTGCCCAGGGCTCATGCCCTTTCTCTGCGGGGTTTCTGGTGTCCCTATAGTGCTGTGTCACCCTCCTCTGCTGTCTCCCAGGGAAAAACTGAATTTCCTGTTCCCTGAAGGATGCCAGGTCATGTGCACCTCATCCCTCGTGCAGGGAGGCACACACACTCCCAGGGCACGGAGCAAGGCTACACTGACCTTTCACATGTAAGGCCCTTTCTTTTCTCTTGTTCCCAGGAGTTTTGAATAAGATGAGAAGAAAAGTGCCCAGAATAAAAGCACTTCCAGCCTTCACAGTGATTTGTATTTCTCTTAAAACCTTAAATACCTGCTGTCATAGGAGATCACCTTTCATTTAGGAAGGAAAAAACCCTTCACAGCTGTCGGTAGAATCTTTGCATTTGACTGGAAGGAAAGCTAACATAACCTAAAAAACCAAGGGAAGGATCTTCAGGCTTGTGAGCTCTGCACCCCCATGGCACCGCAGTGCTCGGTGCCGGCCCCACAGAGCCAGGCACCCAGCCGGGCAGGAGGAGCTGTCTGGGCTCTGTGGCTGCCTGGGCTAGCGCTACTGCAGGGCTGCGATGTTCTCATGGAGCAGCTTTCTCTTCCTGCTTAGTGCCCATGCTACTGCGAGCTGGGAAAAGCAGCTGCGCTGGGAATAAACAGCAGCAGAGGAAACTGTTCTGCATTTGGGGACTGTGTGGGGAGGAAAGAGGTGGCTGCATCTCTGCTCAGAGAGCAGCAGCCACTACGCGCTCGCGCTGCCCGTGTCCTCAGTGCCCGCAGGCTGCCCTGTCCCCAGTGCAGCACCCGGCCTGCCTGCCAACCTGCTGGGAAGAGCCGCTGCAAACGGCTGCCTCCGGCCAGACACCGGCCGTGGCCCTGCCAAGCACCATTTTCCCGATAAGCTGCAGGCTGCAGTACCAACCGTTTTCTGCTCCTCCGCTGGGTGATCTTTAAAGATGTGTTTCTCCCCTGGAGAGAGGTAGGTGTCAGAGCCCTGCGCAGCAGGAAGCGGCGCAGCTTTTGAGCTGGGCTTTGAGCTTTTGAGCAGTGGGAGTGCAGATCGGCCACATGCACCGCTCCGTGCTGGGGCTTCAGCACTCTCCCTGAAGCAGCTCTCGGCTGCCCGGGGCAAGTGCTGCAGACTGCACAGCATTTGCAAAGGCCTGAGTGCAGCTGACCTAGTGTCTTCTGGTGACAGGGGCACTGGGTGGCCCAGGGGAGAGGTTTTCCAGAAGCCACTAGGAAACGACTTGCCTTTTGTTGCTAGCACACCAACCTACAAGACTGCTTATGACAAATGAAGTGTTTTTCTTTTATATGTCAATTTGCTTTGGCAGATTTTTTTCCTGATTTTTTTTCTTAGCAGCATCTGCATTTTGTATTTCATTTTCCAAATGTAAAAAAACAAAGCAACCTCCCTCAACAGCAGAACCAGCTCTTCTGTGACTCACCAAGCATCTTACTGGTTTTATGAGAGCATCTCATCACGAGTGTCTTTGAGTCCTAAGGCCATTTCTATTGCAGACAGGGTAAATGAAATTAGGTGACTCACCAATGCCATATTATTGCCATTTGGTTTCAGGGCTTAAGGTCCCCTGAGATGTAATTCTCCACTCACCAAAGGAATTTTGATAAGAGCAGCAGCTGAGCAGGTAATTCTGCACAGAGAATGCGGCTGGTGCTTGGCATGTGCAGCTGCGCCCGCTCTCACGTTCTAGGGGCATCCAGAGCTGCTCTACCAGCAGCCCCGTGCAAAGGCCAGCCGAGCTCCTGCAGCCAGCTCCACTGCACAAAAAGCTGGGACACATAAAGAAAGCCCCTGTCTGACAAGTCCAGCATTGAGAGGATTCATTTGCCAGCCTCTCTTTGAGCAGCAGTTTTATTTCCTGGCGGCACTAGGCCCCTTGCAAACAGACTGTCTTGACAGAGGCCATTCACTGCCTAAAAGCTGGGGAGCATCCACAGCAGACAGCCGCGCAGCTGCCAGGTCCTCAGACCAATGCAGACCCAGGCGCAGCACGTGGGGCTGTGCAGAGCTGTCCAGAGCAGCCCCGACCTGGTGCTGCCCGAGACTGGGGGCTCCTTCGTGCCTCCTTTGTGCTCGCTCACACAGGCCTGTGGGGACCTGGCTCCCCTTTTCCACCCCCAGGGAAACAGGCTCCAACGGTCATGCCGGTAACCACCAGAGGAGGAGAAAGGCCTTGGCCTCACTCAGCCAGAACTCCGTTGGCTCTAGGGAGGGTTTAGCTCAGATGAACTTCCCCTTCCCCATTTCTGTGGGCTGGAGCCCTCTAATAATGTGTAACTCTGTTGAGTAAGGTAGAGCCTAGGACTTGAGAAAGCCATTAAATAGCAACTCCCTCAAATATAGGATTGCCCAGTGCTGGTGGGAGGGGATGCAGCTCCTCCACCCTACAGCAGTGAAGCATCTAAAAATGCAGTCTGGCTGAGCCTGGTCCTCTGCTCAGATGCACAGGTCGGAAGCCCTAAAACATGATGGATTTGCCCTGAGAATTACGCAGAGAGAGGGGAATTTGGTCTTTTTTTTTTTCTCCTCAGTTTGATGGATAAGTAAAACAGAATCAGAGCTTCACAGTCATTCCTAGGGCACTTAAGACATCTGCTGGAAATTATGACAAACTGCAGTGAAAAAGCACACGACAGAATGATAAATGTAATAATGAAACATTCAGTGTGGTTTAGGCTTGCACAGGGTCTAAATTACTTGACCAGAATATATTCCATCTGAATGCATTATTTGAAAATATCTGAATAAACAGCCTGTTTGTTGCTACTCTTCTAGTAGCCACTGAGGAATCAAATCCCAGTTTTCAAACTCCGCAAATCTAAGAGCTGTCCTTGAACCTCTTCTTCCCTGATGTGTAAGGCCAAGAGACAGGCAAGCATGCACACACAGCATCACAAGCTAGGGGAGAAGGTGTGACACTTAAGTACAGTTACAGAAAGGGCAAGTGTTGGGCACTGAAGCAGGATGACATGAGCATCAGCCGCTCCGGACAAAAGGGGTCACACAAATCTCCCTCCCTCCCTTACAGCCCTGCTTAGGAATCGTGCTCTGCCTGCAGGTTGTCTCCAAGTCCCTTTCCAGAATACAGTCCTTTTGCCAGCGCACGAGGCCCTGCCACCTTGCACAGCCGCAGCAGCCACGACCCACAGCAGGGACAAGGCCCTGGTTCAGGAGTGTGACATGGGGACCAGGTTAGTAGAGTTCACAGAGACCCAAGCAGGGCCCAGAAATGTTTAAGCCCCATGGCTTTCACCCAATTCTACTACAAGATTCTCATCCTTCACAAAGTAGTGGCTTATGTCCATCTTCTCATGACCAGCAGCCTCTTTTACCTAATTATCACGTGGATTCCCTCATTAATGACTCCTGAAAGATGAAGGGTCCCGAACTATATTTCCCACTTCTGAAGGGTCCCTAAACAAACCCTCTCTAATTGCAACAAGTTTCCCACTTATTCCTCCAGCTTTTCATTTAAAAGCTCTGAGGTTGTCCTAATCACACAGCGCAGGAACTGGGACATCCTGCAAGCTCTGAAAGAGACCAACCTTGCTCATTATTACCTTGCAACGTAGAGAACTCGAGTTTGTGTTCCCAGCTGCTGAGCAGGGCACTTGTGTCCTCTGGGCAGTGCAGGCGCCAAAGGGACAGATGCCCACATGCTTGAGGAAGTCTGACTTTCCACTCGGTATGGGAAACGCACCCAAACATCCCTGCAAGCCAGGACGCTGCCCTCCTGACGGCTGGCCCTGCAGGCTGGCCCTGCCAAGCGGCCCACGCCGCTGGTGACCTGCTGTGAACCAGGGCTGCGGGAGCCCGCGGGGGCTCCGGGCTCCTCTGCCAGCCTTGGCCCGCTTTCTGGAATCTGCTCGGAGCCTGGCAGGCTGAGGTGGTCAAAATAAAAGATTTAAAGGCAGCATTAAATGCCTATGATATATCCTGGCAGGAAAGAAAAGCAGCACACTTTACAGGAGGAAAAGGAACACAACAGGTAATTTCAATTTACAAAAGAGGAAGAGAGAGACACATTCTCACACAGTCTGTTTGCAATAAAACTAGAATTCCCTCTTGCTCTAATAGAGAGGAGCACAATCACTTCTAAATAATGAATTTCATTTGAAAAGAGCAAATTAGCACAACAAGAAAACAGTTCTAAAACTAACTGGTTGCATAAACCCTAAGTATCATAGAGTATTCACAGAACCTCACATACCATGAGACTAGCCATTCCCTCTTCCTAACACACAACTTCATTTGTACACACTTCCCTAAAATAACTTTGGTTTTGGGATTTCAGCCATAATCCTGCCTCATACCTGTTGGAATGAGATCAAATCCTTAAGAAAGGGTTTGCAAGGCTTTTCAAAGCTAAGAAACCAAACATACAGTAATTTTCCAAGAACGATGTAATGAGTGATCATAGAATTTGCAAAATGTGTTACATTTAATTAAAACAAAAAGCAAATAGTGGACCCCACATTTATCACCTCAGATAATCATAAACTGATGTTTAGAAAGTGATGATGGGAAACCTTTTATTAAGCTACCTACTTCTGTTGGCTATATAGTTTTTTACAAGTCTGTGATTTGTACCACTTGAAATTCCTTAGTCGTACAGCTGATAGCCCCAACTGGATTTCAATTTCTCTTTACATTTGGAGTACAAAAGGGAAAGAGTAACCAAAACCCAAGTTCTTCTTTCAAGCCCTATGTTGAGCTGAATTTTCCACACCCGAAATGCAGCAAGCTTGCTATGGTTTCCATAAAGGATTCAGTAAAACCCATCAGTGGCACTTTCACCAAACATGTCCCAACACAATTAGCTCTAAAGCCTGGAGAGGACTGTAGACCTCAGAAAACCAGAGCTAACCTAATGGCAGTATCTGAGGAGTTTGCTTTTCTATAGCAAGGCATCAACTTTCATAAAGGGTATTTTTTTTACAAGTCATGTTCTATTTTTAGCTCTACTAACTCAGAAGATAAGTGAATGAGACATCCCCCACACAGGATCTTCCACACAGCATAAAATGACTTCTTCAGTCAGACCTATTTCAGGATCTCAGCCTGGCACCCAGTCCTGTCTCACACTGACTTCTCACACTCTGTGCCCAGTTGCGTGTTGTTTCCACAAACACAGTGACGGCTGAGAATGCAGAGGAAAAAACAGCTTTATAAAGAGTTTTTCTGAGACAGTTTACAGAGCATATAAAGGTGGAACTGTCTCTGAAGGGAATAGACTTTTTACCTTAAAGAGCCAAAAAGAACCTTTCAACAAAGGCTGCTTATGCTCTGAATAGCTCAGTTGTCTGAAAGCAAAAGCAATGAGATGAAGAGACCGAGCTGTAAACCAGCAACTATGGCTTTTGCAGGATGTTTCTTATCAAACTAAGCACCTCTAGAGTATTGAAGATTTTGTCAATATGGAGAGGTTCTACTGTATTGCTATAAAAAACAAAAGCGCTATCCCATTCTAATCCAGTTGCAGCTATAACAGCATGAAGTTATTAATATCTGTATAACATGTTCTGATATAGGAAGAGGAATAATGTGTCTCAAGAAAATTTACTTCTATACACATATAACTATTCAGTCTTTAGACTGTAACAGTGTTACTCCAGTAGTAAAAGAAAAATCACAACTCTAAATGACATTATAATGCTGATTTCAAACAACATATAAACCAGGTTATTTACTTCAGCAAGGCTCTAGGCCTTTCACTAGGGCACATTTCCTCCTATCTCACAGTAGCACAAAGAAATTACCTATTCACAGCAATATATCTTGACTTTTCTTTGCCATTCCTGCCCACATGATATATGTAAGAAATTAAGCTTTCTTCCTCAATGGCTTTGCAGTTACTGTAAGCAAAAGTGGTCTGTCTTTCTCAGGCACTCTGGGCAAATGCTAGACGAGCCATCCCCTCACAGTTTCTTACAGCAGCTGCAAGGACAACTTTGTGATTCAGGTTTCAAGAGCGAAATCCAGCTGCACCAGCTGCAGACTGCCAAAATTCTCCAAGACTACTTAATGAGGCACTGCTTTGGGTGGAGCTTTAAAAACAGGGCATCAGTCTGTTCTTAAAAGGACATTACATGACATACTCCAAAAAAATACAGCTTTCACTTGGTCTCTTGGCTGAGACCTTTCAGAACACCAAATCTGTTTTCTTTACCTCCATTTCTAGTGAATTGTGTGCTTGCCTAGGTAGAAGGCAAACCTTTTTCTGTCAAACTCACATCACAGAATGAAAAGAAAGCCTGTGTCAGAAAACTTATGTTAATAAGGGCAGGAACAAGTAAATTAGGGTGCTGAGTCCTTAAACAGGCCCACTAAAATGCTCATTCACCCTGGCTGCATGTCCTGCAGCTGGGACAGCTAAGCCCCAAGAGAAACAGCTCCAGCAGGACCATGGTTTACAGCCTGTCTTACCGAGGTAACCCCAAATCAGTACTAGTTTCATATGTAGGCTATAAATTGCAGTGGTTCAGCCTCTCAGGGGGGACCAAGTGGAAAACTTAACTGCAGGCATTTATTGATTCTGCTGACTCTCCTTAATTAACTTACATTGATGTCCCAATATCACTGGGATAAAATATAGACCGACCCTGAACCTCTGGTTAGTTCTAAATGTTCTAAATGATGGATCAAATCTTGAACTAGTTCCCCTGCGAAGATGCTTGTTTTCCTCTCAGACAGCTCACATTTCAGCTCTGGAGTGCTAGGTAGAAAGGCAGCTCTCTCCACAGGTAAATATGTACTGAAACCTGTTGGCTGCATTTAATGAGTGGTGAGTTGAAGATTTTGGTGGATAAGACTCACAACAACTCTCCCTATGACTCTCCCCAACTCTCCCATGTCCCATGTTCTCTAATAGTTTTGAGGACTCACGACTTAGCACTACTGATTCAGATGTTTCCATATATAATTTAATATATTTCAATATTTTGATGAGTAACCCCTGAAACCACATTTCATCACATAAAGATGCATATATTAACTAATGATCAATAGAGGTTTACTGGAACTAGGAGCAAGTAGTATCCAGCTGGTGGCTTGAAGATATCTGAAACAGATGCCACCGTTGTGCTTTTACATTCTGAGCAGTGAAGTGGTTTTGGAGTGTATGTGGGGGTTGGAAACAGCAAGTATGCATCCACGTAGTAAAACAGAATGTTCCTAAATCTCAGCTTTCATTCAATAAAGTAGTAAGTCCTTGCTCTTACAGTTCCAGTAAAAACCTGGCAATCTGTGATGCAAACGCAGAGAGCTCTCCAGAGTTCCGAGACATGGTCCTGTTTTGAGCGTCTTGTGCTTCCCTGAGAGCAGCATCGTTCCTCCGACCGTCGGGGTCAGGACTCTGTGGAGGAAGCAACCTTCAGTCTCTCTAACGAGACTCTGCTGATAGTATGTACCATACTTAGTCAAAAATACTACTACTAAATGAAAACTGCTATCTACTAAGAACTATTAACTCCTTACAGATTAATAAATGACTCAACACATGTATCTATAAGATACATATGCTCCACGCGCATGCACATGTGAGTGTGAATTTTTAGAAACTCAAAGCATGTATTTAATGGCCTGCTGCCATTGAACTCAGGGATGATATTCCTTTTGTTTCATTGTAAATAAAATCATTGCCATTGCTTACATTTAACTAGCTTGGAAGAGATCCATTCTGGAGGAAACCACCAGTGCAAAATCCTGTGGGTGCCCTGCTTCAATATTGCCATTGCACAGAACATTTTGAGCATCCGTCTGCTTGTCCAATCCTTTCAGCCTCAGAGATAAAACATTACCTTTGAAGAAATGGCTTTCATTAATGGCAGTCAGGGCTCTGCTCAGTGCTGGTATTTCCTCCACAAAAGCAACCTGTCTCAGCTGAACTCGGCAAGGAAATAAGAATTTCAGATGAGACGTGAGAACAAGGGGCTACCTTATGC
The DNA here is from genome assembly GCF_003342845.1 of Nothoprocta perdicaria. Lineage (NCBI taxonomy): Eukaryota > Metazoa > Chordata > Aves > Tinamiformes > Tinamidae > Nothoprocta > Nothoprocta perdicaria. Next base: position 3,304,144 of record NW_020454982.1, read on the forward strand.
TGAGCCAGTTAAGTATTAAACACATTTCGTAAGCAAGGAGTACAGCCAACCCTATCACTACACTTTTATAAAACTGACCTCAGTCAGTTCCTACCGAGGTGTGTCTGTGTGACTTGCTCTCATAGCCACTAAAGAGTAGTTCTTGAAGTTTCTTTTTCTTTGAAAGAGACATGGCACAAACGGGATTTAGGATTTTTCTCCTCATATGCATCCTACTGCTGGATCAGACTACCAGCCAGGCTTCAAAGTTGAAAGCCAGGAAGCACAGCAAACGTAGAGTGAAAGGTACTGGGCATTAACTGGGAGGAGGGAGAGACTCTTATGGACTTTATGGAGCTTACTGTGTATTTAAATAATATCGCATGAATCAGAAACTAATATGATACAAATGCTTATTAACATAGGAAAGTTATTTCTGTCCTTAAAATATTTTTATGAGGGTTGGCTAAGCCAAGAATAATGTGACAAAATGAGTTATATAAATAGAGCTTGCATATATCTGGCTCTGTAATGCTTCTTCAACTTTGTTGACATAATTTAGGACTCACAGGTATAGCTTAGAGAGGATTCTGGCCAATGATTCTAAGTTATTTAGTATATACTTACTAAGACCAGCAAAATGGAAATTCAAGTACACATGGTGGAAAAGAACAGAATAAAACATTAACTCTTCATGGATTATTGTTCAGATTATTGTATTATTTGCCAGTTTTAATAGAATATCTGCCTAATAGTTGTGTAATATAATTTTACCTGGGTGAGAAGCACGCTGAAATGTCAAGTCAAACTAATTAAAAAGAATTAGAAAAAGATAAAGAATAAATTCCCCAGGCAAAGCTCACAGAGAAAAAATATATATAAAAAAGTGAATGATGTTTGGAAGCATCTGTGCACTTAATTTAAAAGCTTATTTCTAACAAAAAGAGTAGGATGGAGTAGGATGCTGCCAAATATTTAAACTCCTTGTCAATGAAAAAATGCAGCTTTGATACAACCATTTTACAAGATGATTTTGCTACTCCAGAGCTATACAGTTGTATATATGTATTTCTTCTTTCGAATCTCTCTAGCTTGAATCTCTTTTAGCTTGGTATCCTAAGTACATCCTTATATATTTGTGGTATTCACATATTTGTCTGTCAATCTTTCACTAATGACACTCAAGTTATCCAAGATTTTCTGAAATTTAGGATGTGGGTAGAGAAATGAGAACTGCATTTGTGTCCCATTATGAAAAATGTTATACCATAAGCTCACCTATTTTGTTTCTTACTTTGATTTCCTATCTGCCCAGACTGACAGTTAAAGCTCCAGATTAACTATCCAAACCCTACTGCAACTGGATGATTAGATGATGCAACATGGATCTACAGGAACTTTGTTGCTGTTGTTATTGCTTCGTTAGTTCAATTATTTGTGAAAGATTTGTGCTTGTTACTGTGGCTCCTGGAAGGTCTGATTACTGTTGCAATCAACCTGCATTCTTGTGCAATGGAAACATGCCTGGTAGTTGTTTGATGGTAGTGGGTTACTACAATTATTAAGAAAAAGAAATTTAGGAGGACATGAAAGGACTTCATATGTGCAAATGAGGACATTTATTGGTCCTCCATTTTGTTGGTGCTATTTTTGTCAGAAAACAGCGACTCAGGTGGATCTGAGTGACTCAAGTGGAGGTCTTGGGCGAGCCTTGCAGGCCCCTCCATGCTGGAGGAGCGGGGCAGCCTCCTCCAGCACCTCCCTTCAGTGCGGAGCTCAGCAAGCTTCTCTGTCCCTCCGCGCCTCGAAACCACAGCATGTGTGTGTGGAACTTGTATGCTCCCCAAATCAACATTTCTTTGAATATTCAAAACTTCCATCCTGCATTTATCAGGTTTTCTGGAAAAACAGGGAGAAAGCATGTCTTTCACCTTTGTTGTTTAAATCTCATCTTCAGTTGGACCGTATCACAGTAGGTGTTTGAAAAATATGGTTTCTTGATGCTGCTAATTGCTATTTAGTAAGCCAGTATACAATTTACAGCAAAATTTGACTATTTACTTTTGAATCTGTGCATTGTTGGTGCCGAAATTAATACTTTCATTGAGGAAAATGCTTTATTTTGGAACGTATCTCAACAATGCAGAAAATTATGATATTTTGAAAAAGCTTTGACATAAAAAGTTTCATTCTGCTTACCTACTCATCACTGTGTGTACTTTATTTAAGAAAAGGATGACCTAAGGACCCAGATTGATAAGCTGTGGCGAGAGGTAAACGCTCTGAAAGAAATGCAGGCGCTTCAGACAGGTAAATCAGCTTACACCGAATCACCGCCTTCCCTCTCTCCCACTCCTCACTTTCCCCCATCTCTTTGATGGGGACTTGTGGCTCCGAGAGATACATATCCCTAAGAACATGGCATGCCAAGACTGTAATGAGGAGAAACGTGCTGAAGGAAGCATGCAAGTGAAATCATGTGGGATGCATTTGGATGATCTAGTGGTATACAAGTGATTGGTATACAACTTTTGATTCTTCTCTGGAGCAAGAACTACTTTTGACTTCTCAATGCACAGCCCTACGCTGTGATTCTCATGCATTTTAGGTTTAATTAGACAAAAGGTTACATGAGGAATGTTGGCTTTCTGAGTACAGAGAATTAACATGTAAGTCCCCAGCTTGGATATAAACATGGGCTAACCACGTAGACAAAACATTTATGAAGGAGGCTGAGAATACCTGGAAAAGACAGGCTAAAATAGGATGTATAATTTGATACACCTAAAAATAAATGTTGCCATAAAACTTTAAAGTAGCACTCACTGTGATTTAAGAAATACCATGAATAAATATGCAGAGTCCTTTAAGTATTTAAATACCCAGACTGGATTTTTGGAAGCAAAATAAAAAGATTAAATATACATGCACCTACCATGAAGCTCTGTTTTTACACAGCTGTCAACACAAAACATGGCAATTAAACACATACAAGAAGGCATTCCAAAGGAAATGACATCATTCACATTAAACAGAACATATTTTGCTTACGGATGGTAATATCTTGGTTATCCTGTTTTATGTGTTCAGTTACATAGAGCTTTTTGAGCTACAGAAAATATTTATCTTTTAAATTAAAAAGTCATACTTAAGAAATTTCTTATAAGAGGAAGCCTGTGCTAGACAAGAGGCTTTTGTTTAAAAGTAGTTCTTGTACCATTTCCAGGGGGAGCTTGAGAGTAATCATGCAGTGGCTTAGAAATGAAACCAAAGCCTGGGGAATTTCTATCCTCAAAACTTATTTTGAGCTATAGTCTAAATCCAGAACCTATACTGTTCAGCTGGATTGCAAATTTTGTAAAAGACAGCCAGCATCCTCTAGCTCTGACTACTTGCATTTATTAATGGCCTCATGAAACTTCAAGAAGTAACCATTTTTTTAAAGTCACTTTGAAACATATATATTATAATCTGATTTGTTTTGTCTGAATTCCCATGTCTTCTTTCTATATATGGTGAAATATTATTGTGAAATGTATGTATTCTGCCACTTAGCAATATGCACTTTTCCCTAAAACAAAACAAATCACAAATCTCATCAATACTGCAACAGCACTGAGGAAGATAAAGTCTTTCGGATCTACCCTACGAATATAAAATCTGTTAAAGGGCTTGAAATTCAGCAAATATGTTCATTACTTTTCTTTGGCTTTTGCCAACTTTAGCAACTGCAAAGTATGAAAAGGATAAGCCCCATAATAAAATGATAATCTTCACAATGTAGCTGAAGAACACAATGTATATACATGTATACATATATGGAAATACTACAGAACTGAAACATAACGAGTATGATCCACAGTGCATTTCCATATCCTGTTGATCAAATTACTATTTTTTTTATGAGAACAGATGACAGGAATTAGAAACTAGATTACAGAAACATCAGGACACAAGATGTCTATATTGTTTCACAACATACTTGTTATATAAGTAGAAGATGAACTTCAGCAATAAATGAAACAGGCTGGAAGCAGTAAGACCCAGGATTCTAAATATAGGTGTTAGAATAGAGTCTATTTCAGCCCTTTTCTACCTTCATGAATTCAGAAGGAACACTCCTTCAAGGAGTGATCTCTTCTTGCTTGTATTTTTCTAAAGATTTTTCTAGTATTAGAGGTGCTGGAAAGCAAAGCTGAAAGATTCATTCCTACCCGTGTACCCATACAGCCTGACAGAGGCGATTCCAACTGCACAGCAGACACCAATGTTACATTCTAGTCCATTTGTACTTTACACCAAAACTTCCCTGATATGTTCCAGCAGATAAAACTAAGCACAGGGAAAGGACTTGGAAAGGGACATGCTGGTGTACCTGTGGTTACCACATGTGGTTGTAAAACTAAAAGCAAACAGATTTATAAATGCAAATGTTTAGATTATTTGGTTCAGACTGTCACGCAAGATCAGTAATGAGTGTACTCTTGCTTTTTTAAAAGTGTTTACTTAAGTTACTTTACCTCATTTGAACATGGATTTGGAAGGGAAATATTTTGCTCAAAATTCTAGAAATGAAGAAATAAAGATGTAAATAGATGTAAATGCACACTCTTCTGCAGATGGCAATATATGTTTATCAATTGTCAAGACATAAAACTGCATTATGAATTTCTTAACACTATTTTTCTAGTGAGCAGGATACATTTAAAATAATATTTTCATGTGTCCTGTCCTTCACTTGTCTGCAAGGAGATAGCAAAAGCTAATGCATAACACTTTGGCACTTAAGTATCATAAATATGGAAAGACCTTTACATCTATCTCCTTACTATAAAGCCAAATAAGATTTCCTGATGACTAACATCTGCCAAAAGTACAAACATCCATTCTTCATCCACTCCATTGGTTGTAAGAGGCAGATGAAGTAAGGTACATGTGTGAAAGCAGAGGTATTTACAAAAAGAAGTCGTAAGATATACTGACAGCAGATCTGAGTTACTGAATGACAGAATAAAAATGGCAGAATAAGAAAATTCATCAGATACTTAAATTGCTGGAAGGAACCTGAGGCTTGAGATCATGCCTCAGGTTCACTAACCATAAACACAGGAAAGATTTTCCAAAGTACTTGGTGATGTTAAGCCCACAGCCACGTCTATCCTTTTTACGTGACTCTTCTGTGAAGCAGCCATAAGAACAAGGTGCTGGGCGCCCGGCCACCCTCCTACCCAAGGGTGCTTTGCAGAGTGTCCCAGAGGTGCTAACGCACCGGCTGTGCACAAGCTCCTGCACGAACAGCACGAGTGGCACCGCCTGTCTCCACCACCATATCCAGGACACCCGCTAGGGACAATATAAACAGAGCAATTCATTTGCCTGCTTAAACCTCAGCATATCTTTAGAAAATTACCTTTTTAGGAAATATTACTTAAAGGCAAAGCTTTTACTAAAAGTGCAAACTGTTATCTGTTCGCAGTGTGTCTTCGTGGGACCAAGGCCCATAAGAAGTGCTACCTTGTGTCTGAGGGCAGCAAACATTTTCATGAAGCCAACGAAGACTGCATAGCCAAGGGAGGGACACTGGCTATCCCAAGGAACAGCGATGAAACAAACGTTCTTCGAGACTATGGCAAGAAAAGCATGCCAGGAGTGTCTGAGTTTTGGTTGGGTGTCAATGACATGATAAATGAAGGGAAATTTGTTGACGTCAATGGCATGGTTCTACAGTACTTCAACTGGGATCGCTCCCAACCAAATGGGGGGAAGCGGGAGAACTGTGTCTTTTTTTCTCAGTCATCACAAGGCAAGTGGGTGGATGAAGTCTGCCGTACTGCCAAAAGATATATTTGTGAATTTCTGATCCCATAATTCCATATACAAACTATTATGACCATGTCCTGGGTCATAAACATGCAATTTTGTGTGTTGTCCTTTCCACTTAGACAGTGGTGAGTTAAAAATATCCATCTTCTGCATTGTACTCAGGCTTCCTTGAGACAGAAAGTTTCTTTATTAATTTATTTTCTATTCAGATGCTTAAAAGGTTATATTTAGTGTGTGCTCTCACCATGTACAGGAATATATATTATGTTTTGATCTATATTGCATCATAGTTCACCATATTCTCTCAGCCTGATGTTTGGGTTGCTGGAGTTTACCTTCTAGTTCTGTACTGTGTATCTCCTTGGTAGGATAGTGTTTGCTTGATCTCTGGGCTCTCGGGAATCTACTGGAAGTTTGCAGATTGCTGAACGATGGCAAGTGCCAACACAAGGCCTGGCGACCCTAGGACTCCTGGGGTTTCTAGGGTTTTAGTTCAGATCTTAAAATGACCTTCTGGGTTATGTGAGCTCCTGCAAAAAATGATCATCATCCTAGAGCTTAACAGGATGGATCTGTGACCAAAAATTTTACCTATGGTTTAAGAATGCAAAATAGGAATATCTGATGTAAAATTGTTAAAACACTGGAGTTAAAAAATGATACACCAAGGGAGGAACCAACAGCTTTAAAATATAAGTTAGTCTAAATGTGATCACTTCTAACTAGATTGTCTCAATATCAACTATACAATATTGAAAGCCGTCTGGAATGTTCCCACAGAAGAACCCACAGTGGGACTAAACCCTCCCTCTCCTGCACGGTACCCGCCGCGCGCAGCAAGAAGTGCAAAAGCCTCTCTGCCCAGCAGGGGCAGGAAGAGGCTGGGGAGCAGTGCCCTGCTGAGCCACAGCACGCGTGGACAGCGACGCAGGACCCCCTTTTGGGCACAGAATCATCACACATTCACCTCTTTGCAGCTGGCAGGCAGCACTCCCACGTGACGAGTTGAGGAGCAGGTCACACCATCATTTTTTTGCCCACCTGCAAATTTCCAATCCAATATGTGACATTGGAAAGTGAAGTAAAATGTGCTGTTATTTTTGTTGCTCTTAACTTTACAACACTGCTTTGCCTTCATGTTATAAATTGCATTTTCTTTCTTGTGTAATGGAATTCAGTTAACTAATTATATTTTAGCTCTTAATTTTTCTCTCTTTATTGTGCAGGGTATCTTTAAACTGTGCAATAAATTTGCAATTGCTGGTATTTAAGTGTAGTAGCATTTCTGACAGCTTGAGCATCCATGTGAGGACCATTCCTTCCTAGCGCTTCTTTTAAAGGCTACTAAGATTACTGTACTTCCATATTGTAAGGTAAAATTCAGACTCCAATTTGTCCAAGTGGTGTATGCAGTGCAACCATTCTATGTATTGTATTACGTGTTGCAATTCATACAATTTCCCAACACATTATGAATTTCTAAAATAGGTCTGATTCTGAATTCTCTTACCTATCTCCTGAGTTAACATAAAGGAGCAAAAAGAAGTCCCTAAACATATCCAACTTTCACTCAAAATCTACCAACTATTACTAAGATTGACACTCCTTTTGTCTACATTTTACCATAAGCAGACCCCTAAAGCTACAGTTCACCACAAATTCAAGAACCAAGTTCCGAGTATTTCTCATTTCTGCAATGGTTGCACAAAGATGCACACGAGTGATCCCTACTCCCAAGACCATGGATGCACACGGAACCAAAAGGAAATAAGAGCTGGGACACTTGCACATTATTCCAGAGATTTAAGAGGCGTCATAAAGGGTGGTACGTACTAAGTACAGCTTAGATATTCAGCTCTGCTGACAGCTGATACGTCATTTAGTCCCTTCCCATTTCCAAGAGAGTTAGCACAGCTCAGCCAGGAAGTGCCTGGGTGACAAGGAATTCTGTGACATGATTAGCATCTGACATGATTAGCAGCTTCTGGGTACATTACTGTAAGAGCAACAACAGAAAAAGCTCCAATACTCACACCTAGTGGTATAACAGAAGAATGCAGAATACAGTCAATTTTGTGTCATTTTATCATAATAAATATTGCTTTTAGTTCTTCTAACTGTTTGCTAAAGCAAAGGGTAAGACTTTCAGGTCTCACTCAGTCCACCTTCCTACCCACAGCAGAAAGACTTCATGCAAAAGTACTATTTTTTTTTGTTAAATTGATTATTAGAAAATTAATGATAGGGTCAGAATCAAATTCAGTGCTGCTATTATCAGTGTTCACCACTAACACTGTTCTCATAATAAATACAATCATATGTTGAAGTCCAGTCTTAACCAGCAGAACTTAGTCAATATAGTTACTCATATGATCACATAGCTGATTAGATAGGCTGCCCGGAGGACAGGTATATTCAGACCTAACCCAGCAGATCCTGCTACATTCACTATCATTTATTCTCATAAGCTCATGGAGAAGCAGCGTTCCCTTTGCAAGAACTGCAAGTTGCAACACTGCACGTGCAGTTCCGACGCTGCAGAGGCAGTTCTGACGCTGCAGAGGCAGTTCTGACGCTGCAGAGGCAGTTGTGACGGTGCAGAGGCAGTTCCGGCGCTGCAGACGCGTTTGCTACGTTGCACATGCAGTTGCGACGCTGCGGGCGCGGTTCTGACGCTGCAGAAACTGTTTCCAGGCTGCAGAGGCGGTTCGGGCGCCGCTGCCGCGCTCCGTGCGTGCGCGAGGCTCGGCGCGGCCCGGGGCAGCGGCAGGGCGGGCCCCGCGGGCCCCGCGCCCTGCGCGGCTCGCGGCCGGCGGGCGCTGTCCCCGTGGCGGTGCTGAAGGCGCCCGCGCGGCCCCGCCGAGGCGGCCGCTGCCGACCCCGCGCAGCAGCAGCACCGCTCCGCCACCGCCGCAGCCTCCCCCGCCACACACCCGAGCTTCCCCCTGCGGAAAAGCGCATATCGAATAAACTTTATTCTTTTGAATTACAAACATTGTTTGCAGATTTGGCCCAAGAAACATTTTCTGGGGTCAGCTGATGCTGTGCCAAGTGCTCAGCGGGTAAATGTTCTGTTTCATGTTTACTCCAGTGGCACACGTGGAGTCATTATGACTGTGTGCACTACACGATTAGCTCAGCCAATAACGAGTTATGGTCGCACTGCTCTATAAATCTAACATGCTGTTAAACTAATTACCATCTCACGTATCTCATGAAGCAAGCAGTCTGGGCTAGCTAAAGCCAAGTGCAAAATACTGAGATTAAAAGCATGCAACAAATTGTGGCTAGTATCTAATTAACCAGAGAATAATATGGTGAAATGCAAATGTGGACAGTCTATATGAATTTATTTTAGGAAGCCTGTCCAAACATGAAAAGTTCCTATTTCAGTGAATTTCACTGTTCCCCGCTGAAGACAGAGATATCTGTCCTTGTTCGAATAGGTATTGTATATTCACAATTTTAAGTGGCTAGAGAAATGCAAAGAGAATAAACTTTTGGTTTTCAATGCAAATGTATATATTTCACACATAAGACACAAAGATAAGTACCGCTAATGCAAAGATTCAGTGCAGTCTGTTGGCATAAATATGTAAGTGCAGTGAATGAGAAACAGCTTTCTCTGTTCCAAGCATGAATGTCAGAGGTTTGAAAATTATCTTCTGAGAAGTTTGCTCATGCCTACATTTATCCTGGATCTGGTATCATTGACATTATCAGTCCAGTTTTATTGAGTTAAAAATGTAAAAAGATTGTTTCTGATCTTTAACAGTGTCAGGTACCACAGAGTAAGGTTTTCAGTTAATAAATGATATGAGCTAAGCAAACAGATTTCTTTGCTTCTTTCATCCTATCTGATTAGGTGTCATATCTGAGTTTAAGCCACATCAGACCTAACTGACAAAACATATGCCAGAGCTCTGCAGTAAAAGAAGTTTAAGATAAAATACATCACCAGTAAGATTTTGAACTTTTGAGTACAAAAAAAAAAAATAAATAAATAAAAAGGAATTATAAAGGTATTTCAGCAATGCAAGTATCAAGTTACTTGTTCTTGAAATATATTTTTTGCTAGAGAACCTCTGAGCTGATAAATCGTTTTGATGGGTATGAATGTAAATTGTCCCACCAGCCTCAATGGCAGCATCTAGATCACGGGGTGGACAGCAGCTCAAGAGAAATGAAAGGTCCCCTGTCATTCACCCTCTAGGGAGCCACACTGCTGCTCCGGGATGGCTGTGATACCAATGAGATGCTTCGAGGAAGCTCAGGTCCATCCACTCTGCCCACCCCAGGGTCTGTTGCTGAAATAAAGCCTAGGAATTCTAGTAAGTAGCCTGGTTTATTCCAGGTCTATCACATAACATCACAAACTCCACACAAGCATAGCCTTGTGTGAAGAAAAAATGTATTACATATGAAATACCAGTGCAGTAAAAACAAAAATCAGAAGGAAAGGGTTGAATATACTCTTTTGGAAGGCAATTTCTTCTACCATAATTTGACATATTCTGGGTATATATTAAAGACAGACATTATCACGGTATCTTGTCCTTCATTTCATGTTTACTTCTCTCTGTTGAAGCTGTAAACTTAAGTGCTGTTTGCACTTCATTAGATTATAATGTGACCGACCTCATTAGAACAACACTGATTTACAATAGTTGGGGAATGAGGCCGCAGATTTGAAAGAATCATCACGATGATCTAATTTTATTTGTTTTTATTTGCTTTTTTTTTTGCTTTTATTTATTTATCTATCAAGTTAGTACATACATACAGCTTTCAAAATCGCTTACTGGTTACATGCTTTTACAATACTGTAAAATGTTGAATGACTAAAAAAATTTTAACACATCCTTGCAATTTTTACTTCACAGTATTATAACTGAGGTTTCCACATGTGCTTTCTAATACAACTCATCTATTTCAGGCAAAATAGAGGAATAAACATTGAGAAATGTATGCAGTATCATTATACATGTTACTTCCAACAAATTAATGTGGTCTTTGCTGATTATAACATAGTGTTTGCAGAGAATACTGCTTAATAAAAATCACTGTAACCATTTTGGATCATTACAAAAGTTAATTGAAAAGCAGTTGCTAAAAAGCCCTTTAAAATTCTACATTTCATTGAATCTGTTATGTAAACTTTGATACTAGTTCTATGACAAAATCTCAATGGAATGTATCCACTGATTTAAATGTGATTAAATTCTATCTGCTTCATCTCCTTGAATCTGTCCCATGACTATAAAATAGGAATATATATAGCTATTTCAATGTGATTTTACAAGGTGCTAAATTTTATTAATACCATTGAACTACTTCGAGATTTTTTGAAAGAATTGGCAAGCGTGTTTATGCTTGATAAGGAACCTTTCAAACTAGGTGTTACATTTCATTCACGCTTAGTTGTAACATATTCTTAATGAGTTTAACTGAGATAGGACTGCATTTTCATAGATGTTTTTGATGGTATACCCATGATGGAAAGAATAGTAACTATTTGATGCATTTTCCCTAGAAAATTCGCAATAGTTACATACAAAATATTCTTTCAAAATTAGTTTTCAGATGACTTTACAAGGAAGGACTTACCTTCAGACTGGATAAAAGTAACTATGGTAGTGGATGGATCCTGTGGAGAGCCCAGCTCAGGTCTCAGGATCAGCCCAGGTTTCGTAGAATTCTGTAACACATATAGAACAAATGCAGGTATTGAAATCAGAGACAGGTAACAAACAAAAGGAAAAAAAGGAAAGACAATGGCATCTTAAGGTTTATATAACTATGTGAACCTTCCTAAATCTTTGCTTGTCCAGCATGTTTTTTTTTTTGTCCCTGCAATATTTTTGCCCATATACAGCAATTACCTAGGATCCACTGGATCTCCCTGACATAACAGGGACATTAGGAGACTTAATGAAATCCTTACTCTCCAGAAGACAGTGTTTGCTGTCATTTTGATATCTTCAAATCCATATTTTTTCATTTTTTGAGACGTTCTACTAGATATTCTTAGAGTACTCAGATAGGTTTGCAGGGTATAAAAACTATACTGCGTGTGCGTGTGTGTTTATGTGTATGGAGGTACTCAGAAATGCCAATGACTGGACTCTTGTGCTACAATTGCATAAACACACTTTTAATGAGAATAAAGTAACTATTAATAACATGTTTCATAAGTAGCGTGTACCATACATCACTGTGTCCACATTCTTCTGTGAGATCAAGAAACAATAGACTTTAATTGGGTAAAAAGGGAAGTAGTCTGTTATCAAGTTCGCTCTTAGAAAAATCACACTTAATATTAGAAGGCAATAAATAATGTGAAAAATGGTCAGCAAAATGACCTTTAGATGAGAGGACTGAGATCAGCTTTCTATCACTGTCATATTTAACATTCCAGTTTTCAGAACATTAGTGAAGTATTTATAGCAGATGATGTCCATTTGAGTCATTTTTGGCCCAGAAATACAGAAATGTGTATTTGAAGATTTTTATTTTTCTGTTAACACATTTTGAGAGTTTCACTTTACCATCAAAACCAAAGTAAATGTGAAGAGTTTTGTGAGTTTGCCTGGAGGTATAAAATGCTGGATTCTGTTCAACTATGAAATAGAGGCTCCGGTACAGAACTTTCTCGTGCCAAGAAAAGCAACTGAAACATGAGTAATGAGGGTACATTGTTAACCATTACTCTTTAAAGATCTATTTTTCATTTTTAAAGGTTGCACAAGCACAGTCTATTTTTGGAAGTAACTTCTCCCTTGGTCCCTCTTCAAAACACAGACCACATTCTTATTCAGTAAGGAAAGGTGAGTACCTTAATTTAAACATCTAGTACAGTAAAAGACTTTGAAGGAACTCATGACCAGCTTTTCGACAGTACAATGTTCAGAATCAGGATCCAAGATTTAGCACTCAATACCTTAAGCCCTTTTGAAAAACCCTCTATGTGGTGCCAACATGAGAATTTGACCATTTTGATACTTTTTCTCCCGTACAGATGAATCATTTGGTGAAATGCCCTGTTTTCCATGTCATTAGGTAACATTTGAAATTAAAGCCAATGTATTCCATAATTTGCACTTCCATAAATGCCTTTGTTCTCATTAGATCATCTTAACACTAAGTTAGTAGACTAAGCAACTGTGACTGCCTGTGTGTTATTGAATTACAGAATGAGTGGGTATCAGGAATGTCAATGAAAGGGCTGCTAGCCTCTTAGTGAATCCAAATAGATTTTCAGGCAGAATGAAAACTGGCTGAAGGACCATAAACAGAAGATAATAGACTGCTGAGGAGAATTACCAAGTGAAATGCCTCAGGGGCATATATTAGGTCTCATGCTATTTAATTTATGTTATTTAGATGACAAAGCTGACTCTACAGGACACATTTTCAGTTCTACAAGATTGTAGACCATTTAACTTCAAACAAACAAACATGACTAATGACTTACATGGCTGTTCTACGAAAATAAGGTATTTGTCATTCGTCTGAGCTGCCGTGTTTCTCCCCAGCCTTTCTCACCTCCAGAGAGCCTTACAGAAAGAACCTGGGCTGTTGTGTCTAAACCTACTGCCTCGCTCCTGGCGGTCTACACATGCCCTGAAGTGTGATCAGCCTTTACTTTGTCGTAGGTGGCCTTACATAAAGGTTTGCATGACTTGTTGCAGAAGACCAAAGGCAATATGAATGAAAGGCAGCTGATATAGCTGGTTGCTTTCCCCTGCACTTACAGATATTTTAAAGGGCTCTGCAAGCATATGGATGTCTTGAACTGGTTGATAAAGGAGCTTTCAAACAAAGTTGTATAGGACACTTAAATTCAGTAACATGATTGTGTGTAACAGGCATTGAAGAAGCATTCTGACAATGCTACTATAAAAACAAACAAATAAAATAAATAAAAGAAAATAAATAAATGAAGCTATTACCATGGATCAGACATGATATGCTGCACTCATACGACTATTACAAATTCAGAGGGAGAAGAAAATAGAAACAGGATTTTTAAACAGATAAACAGTGTACTGTTATCCAAAGGCAACTGAGGAGGATGTACAAGGACTTAAGACTAAAAGAGACACATTTTCAGAATAACGTATGGTATGGTATGCAGCCCGTACCATACAGCAAAATACAGTACTTTAATGCTAAGGTTAGAAGGGCTGAGGTATGAACTGTGGAGGCAGGATTTTCCCTTGAAAAAGAACAGCTGTAGCCTATGCAAACATGTTCTGACAGCTGCTGAAAAATTATGACCTGGTAGCTGTTCAGAATTTTATCATACTCCTAAATTGTGATTTCTGACAAATGGACACATGCTCTATCAACGAGATGAATCAACACTTTGTGGTGCATCTGCCTGCTTTTACAGTATGTCATGATTATTTTTCTCTAGTCTAGATAACCAGTATCAAAATCTTTGCCAGAAAGGTAAGTACCCAAATCTTGGATGGGCAAGATTCAAGCATGATTCAAGCCATGGATGGCCATGATTCAAGCAAAGTAAATAAGCCTGTGACTGACACTGAGAAAATGTTAAGACTTTTGCTGCCTCTGGCTTGCCAGCAAATTACATGAGCAAAATTATGTCTATGTTGTCTATGCTTCCAAGGAAGAAAGCAGCCAAATAGATTTAATTTTGATGCTTTAAAATACAGCTAACAGAAAATGAGATTAAGATTCTAATTGACATTTATGCTATTGTGAAAATAACAATCATTTCTAAATGTCTTCTTGTTTTAATTTATGCACTTTCTGGCAAGCTGTGGCATTTATCTTGGTCTGAGAGCCTTGGAATCATCAGACGAATTAATTTAGAGGATTGCCACAGCAATGGACCAGGATGACATCCTGACATCTTTGACGCACTTTCTGCTAAAGTACGACATCCAAAGCAAGCGAGAGAAAATTTTAAGAAGAATGGAATATTTACTACCCTGTCTGAACGAACATGATGTATGAGATCACTATATTAAGTAACACACAGACCCATTCTTTTCCTGCAGTGCAAATAAACAAATGGGTAGCAATTCTACACATGCACACACTTGAGCTGGAGAAAATGGCAAAGACATCTTTCATCATTTGAAAGGGAATGTATCTTGTCACAATTTTTAACTAGAAAATGCGTCTGAATTTTAAGCTGCTTTGAAATAATTCAATAAATGAGTAGTCAAATTATCAAGAATTTGTGACATACTCCCACGGAAAGTGGCATCTGAGGAAGCACGTGTGTCTCTAACAGGGCGAGATAACTCAGGAGGTGCAATTTCTCTGAGGAACACGTGAAGTGATGGGAGCAGCAGGGCAGAAAAAAGCTCGGGTTGCTTTTTGTAGAGAGACACGCATGCTATTAGCGGGTAGCAAGCGAGCCATATAGGTCAGGGCCTCAAACAGCGCATAGAAACGTTACCCAGAGCAGCCAGGGAGCTTCCGTTCGTGCGGCTGCAGTGCCATCTGGCGCAGCCTCCCGCCAGCGCCGCCGCTGCCTGCTGGACCAGGGCAGCGGGAAGCGGCTGTTACAAATGCTGAGGAAATTCACGCACGACGCACTCCTGCCCCTGCTGCAACGCGGGCACCTCTGCTGTGGCTACCAAGGGGGAGGTTTCTCTAATGGGGCGATTCTGTAACGCGCTCTTAACTTGCACCGCTTCATCCCTGGAAACGGCCATGGGGCTGGTGTCACTGGGTGACCTGGGCGCAGGACGGGGCCTTGGGAGGTCCTGCCCTGCCATTCCCAAGGACGGGAGTCTCCCGGCCCCGTGCTCCATGAGGGTGCGGTGATACTTACGCCCCGCGGTGGGCTGCTCTGCTCGGGGGAGAGGCCCTGGCGCTCGGAGGAGAGGCCCTGGCACTCGGAGGAGAAGCGCAGGCACTCGCAGGAGAAGCCCTGGCGCTCGGAGAAGCCCTGGCGCTCGAGGCGCTCGAGGCCGGGACGCTGGGGGCGTGAGGGATGGGCACAGGCTGCCATGTTGAGGCCCTGGGGCTTGGCCAGAGCCCAAGGCCGTGCCCCTCAACATCCTGCCTGCATCGAGGAGCTTTAGAGGCGGTTCATTTTCCTGCAGTGGCCTGCGCCTTGTTCCTCTGGAAGGGGGAGCGCTGGAGCCCCCCGAGGCGACGCCCCCGGCCCGCGCACAGGCCTCGCCCCGCTCGCACGTCCCGAACCCCCGGCGCCGCCGCGCGGGGGCGCCGCGGGGAGCGCGGACTACACTTCCCAGCATGCCCGCGTCCTGCCGCTCCGCGCCATTGGCCGGCCACGCCGGAAGGGGCGGGGTGGCGCGCGCCTATATCCGTGAGGCAGCGGCGCTGCCGGGGGTGCCCGTCCCAATGGCGGCGCTGAAGTACGCGGGGCTGGAGGACACGGACAGCGAGGAGGAGCTGCCGCCCGGCTGGGAGGAGCGCACCACCAAGGACGGCTGGGTCTACTACGCCAAGTAAGCGGCGGCCGCCCGCGGCGGGGGCAGCCGCCCCTCCGCGCCCGCCCCGCGCGGGGCGGAGCTGCCGGCGGCGCCGCCGTCCCGCTGCGACCGGCCTCGGCGGAGCGCGAGGCGAGGCGGGCGGCTCCGCGCGTCCATCCCCGCCTCGGAGGGCCGGGGCGGCGCGGGCAGCAGGGGCTCGTCCCGCCCGTGCCCGTTCCCGCCGCGGCCCGAGCTACCCACGGGCCTTGGGCACCGTCCGCCGCGGCGCCCGCCGCGTCCCCGCCGCTTTCCAGCGAGTGTGTGCCCTTAACCCCGTGGAATGCGCGCTTGTGTATTTCCCTCCTCTTACGTAACCGGTTCCTGCGTCCGTGCTGCTCCTGGAGGCTGAGCTTCCGCTTGCTCCGAGCCCTGAGACCCGTTCCCGCCCTAGGAACTCCGGCCGCTTCCCGCCCGTAGCGGGGATTGGCGCCCCTCTCCCAAGCTTTGACCCGCGAACACGAGACAAACCAAAAATAATAAATACAAAATACACACGTATTTAAAGTAAAAAGCACTTTATGAGCACTGCTAGTTCTGTCTAGTCAGTTGCTGCTCTTGCATTAGATTTTATTATATGCCCTTTAGAAGCCCTTTCAATCACAGAGAACCCATAAAATGGTGAGGTGTCAGTTTGGCGGATTAGTTGTTTATGCACCAACAATTCCATGGGCCTCGTTGTTAGCTGTTGTGAATTAACTCAATTTAGAATAATAACAGGTTTGGTGTTAAGGGAGAGTCTTGCCAGTGTGGGTAAATACAGTTCAGGTTAAAAGGTGTTATGCTGTTGCCTGTATGTTAGCTTTGCATACTCTGAAAATACGTTTATATATATATATGTGTGTGTGTGTGTGTGTATATACACACCCACGTTTCCATTGGAGATGAGCCATATTCTGTACTGTATTAAAAAAAAAAAAAGTCTTTGATTGAAGTGCATCAGAAAGAGCATTGTTAGCTTGTTTCTAAATCTTTTTTTTTTTTTCTTCCCCCTCCCCCCCTCCAGTCATCTTGAAGAAAAAACACAGTGGGAGCACCCTAAATCTGGAAAGAGGAAACGTGTTGCAGGAGGTTTGTGTGAAGCTTCTGTAATACAGTTATAAGCCGCAGTCAGTTTTTGCAGGAACCAAATTTCATCTTGATCTCCTTAGTTGGCTCTCTGTGTATTGCTAAACCTGGCTTGCAAAGTGTGGCTGCTTTCAGTGGAGCTTTGTCTGTGCAATGATCACTTTAATGATGTGTGATTTCTTGTTGTGCTGCATAAAGCCAAAGTGCCAGTTTGGGATAAAGGGTTTCTTTTGCTATGGCTTGTAAAACATAGTTGCAGGGTGGAATTCGTAGACTGGGTTATGGTTTCTCAAAGCCCATCATGTTGTGCTTATAGTTGGATTATATTCTTTATAACTGCCTATTAAAGAGTAGTACAAAGAGGAGTCCTGTTAATTACCATCTTATTCCTCCTAGAAAAGAGCATGGTGTTACAGGACTCTTCCAGCGGCTTGTGACTTGTTAAGGATCTTGACTTAAATTAGATCTTTACAAAACTTTTCTGTGGTGTAATTGGGGGTCTTCCTTAAGAGCAGAAAAGTGAAGTTCAATGAATAATTTGCATTACCTAATATGAGCTAGAGAGTGATTTTTAGAGGAAAATGCCTCTTTGTTAATAGACTTTTAAACAGCATAAACAAGAAGATATTTGAGGAGAAAGTTTAACCAAATATGAAGAAAGACTTGGCCAGCAAGGGAAGTTGCTACTTCTGCAGGGCTTTGAATAAAAGGATAAATGGTGAAAAGTTCTAACATTTTAAATAAGATGATACTACATGGATATTAATAATACAGAGCGACTGTTATTTTCCATTTGGATCTTGAAAACAAAGTGGTTATTATAGCAGAGTATACCTGTTGAATTTTTTGATCACTGCCTTCATTTGTTTTAGTCTGGCAAAGAATTAAGTCCTTTTTTTCTTTTTTATTTTTTTAAAGTATTTATTTTTTTTCCTCTTGACTGTTCTTCCAACTTGATTTTATCATTTCAATGAGCTCTTCAAACTTTTGGTCTGTTTACATGCATACCCACACAAAACACCCCTTTTCCTGCATAGCTTAGTTTAGTCCTGTCGCTTTATTAGGGCAGATACTGAACTGCATGGAGTATAGAGGTTTGTGTGACGTACTAGGAAGCACGGTCACATTTTGCTGCTTTGTGCCATTACATGAACAGAGAGAGGAGATTTTTTTTAGACTATCTTTATAATTAATAGACTGGTCTTAATAGTAGTTCCAAATGTCTTGCATATGGCACTTTGAGGGCAGCGCAATTGCATGGTGATTAGGGAAGCACACCTCCTTTCAAGCTCCAAATGCAGCAGTGTATTACCTGCAGGAATAGTGCAGACATTTGTCAGCTTTTGTCTGAAAAATCAATTAAACCTCAAATCTGACTGTGCTTTAGTGCCTGCAGAAAAGACATTTTATCCGTGTTTTCTAGGTCTGCCATATGGATGGGAGCAGGAGACTGATGAAAATGGACAAGTCTATTTTGTGGAGTAAGTATATGATAGTGTAAAATAAGGGCAAGTAGATGGACCAGTCATTTCTCATTTGTTAGCTTTCTTGGAGTTATCATACTGTGCTAATATCAGTCAGTTTTTCAAAGAAACTCTTAAGCAAGACATTAGAATTCAAATGTAAGTTGAATTGAAATGAAACACCCACATGTAATTTATTGAATTCTTTGACGTGCATGGAAATGTTAGTTGAGTGACAGGTTAGTGGCTTGCAAATCAACATCTTCAGAATGCCTTCTATCTCCAGGCAGTGTTTATGTAGATTCATTTTGTTTATGTAACTTCACATATAAACACTCTATCTTTTAGCTTTAGAAGTTATCGAGAAATCTATCATTAACAGTGCAGTAGAGCACAAGATACAAGGCGAAAATTAAATTGCTACAGCACTGACTGATTTGGAATCCAAAGTACAAAAAGAAAAGAGAGGACGGATTGAACCAGAAGAGACTTTTAGAAAACTGAGGTAGAAGGGAGTTCACAGAAGCAGAGAGATGTTTCTGGTAACATTTCTGTAGTAGAGCACTTCCTTTTCTATATCTTTTCAGTTTTCAAGTCAAAATGGGGTGATTATCTCTAGCTGAATGGTAAAAATGAAGACTATTCACAGGCTAAAATTCTGAAGTATAACCCTCTGTTATACTTGACCCTCTGTTCTGTAAGTAAGGAATGAAGACTGAAAGTTGCTGCCAAGCATCTTTCTAGATTTTTTTTTCTGAAGAAACCTAAAATCCCATTATGGGAGCATCAGTCTGACCCAAATGATGTCCCTTGCTGGAACAGATTGAAGCTTTTTGCTTTGAGTTGTTTCAAAAAAAAGAATACTGAACTACATTTCTTACCAGTATCTGGCTTCATAAGTGATACATGTCCCTTTCATAGAGGTCCTTAGAGAACATGATCTTTCCTAATGAAATGCAAATTTTTCTGTGACAGATTTCTCTGTTTGTATGAATTTCTGAATGGGGTTATGAAGTACTTCAAAACAAATCTTAATGTACATACAGTTACAATCAGAGAAATGATAAATAAGAAATTCAGACCACTTAGGCAAAACTGAGGAAAACATAAGGAATGTAAATATCCACTAGAATTATATGTAACTGTAGTTGGAATAGAACACTTAAAGTCTAAAGAGTACAGAGTGTCAAAATATTTATTTTTTGTTTTGCAGCCACATAAACAAAAGAACTACTTACCTTGATCCAAGATTGGCATTTACAGTTGAAGATAATCCAGTAAAGCCTACTACTAGACAAAAATATGATGGCAACAGTACTGCAATGGAAATCCTTCAGGGTCGTGACTTGAGTGGAAGAGTGGCTATAATCACTGGAGCAAATTCAGGAATAGGTAGGTAAACATTATACATAAGGTAATATATTATGATATTTATTTTACAGATAACTCTGGAGAAACTTTGGAAAACTTTTTTCAGGTTTGTGTAGTGTTATTTCTAAAGTGGAGAATGTGGAGTCTGGAGGAGAGCCGTTTAAATAACATCAAGTTTGGAAATGAGATTCTTTCTAGAAAATAAGGGGCACTTCACAATATATAAATATATAATAAAACCTGCTGTGGAGGGGAATATAATAAAGCCTGCTGTGGAGAGGGATAAAATAATGTCTTTTTGATACTTGGTGGTTAGGACAGGGAGGAAAGCTTGTATTGTATTGCCAGAGTATTTGGATAAAGTGTTTAGAAAACTTTTCTAATGACAAGAGGTAAACATTGGAAAAGATCTTACAAGCCGATCACAGGATCCTTGTCTCTGATAGTTATTTGCAACTCATATTGATGATAGAGTTGTAGCATTGGGCACACAATTCTGTCACTTTCGGGCAAAAAGTAGTATTGATGTCCTTTTGAAATCCCTTTTAATTGCATTTTCTAGGATAATTTCAAGCTCTTTCATGTACATCCTTTTATACACTTGCTAGTCAAGGTATTCATTTCATAATATATATTACTTGATTGCTGAGTAGTTGAGTTATTCTTATTAGCTGCTTTTGTTTCATTTTTATATGGTGCTTAGGGGCTCTGCTGCTTTTCTTCAGAAGGCAGGTTTTTTTTCTCCAGTATAATTTGCTAGGCTATTCAAATTTTCTCTTTGCAAACTGCACAGGATAGCTGTTTTCTAGTTCTGTGGCCTAAATCCAGAAAGGAGTATTAAAATACAAGTGTGATTTGGTGTCAGATTTGAACTTTTGTGACAAATCATGGGATCTACCTAGATGATAACTGTTAATCTTTGTTCCATTTATTTATTGTTCGTAGCTTTACCTTGTGGAGGAACTTCATTCACACTGATATCCTTACACAGATTATGAGCTGATGTCCCTTACAAGTAGGATCTTAACTATGTGAACATGTCTTTCTTTGAAGATTATGTACAACGGGTTAATAGCAGTTATCACTGAGTTACCTTGGTCTTTACCCCTTAATTATTTGGAGAGAAGTGTTATCTAACAGGAGTCAGATAAAAGTGTGGAACTTTATTTACCATTTTGTTCCTTATCAGCACATGTGCTGCAAACTTTAATATGCTTATACATATATTATACATTGGTATTGTACTTAGTGTAGCAAGTGCGCTTGGAATTAGCTTTTGTTTTTCATTAAGGCTTAACATTCCAGATTTTTAGTACAGCATGTCTTTATATTTCACCCAGCCATAGAATTTGCTCTATATGCACCTATCTGTTCAATCTCAGAACTTTAAAGAATTGCCAGGGCTCAAATATGATTTGCCTTCATTGAGACCTACCTTTCAGACTTGCAGAATACAGATGTTTCATGTTTTGGATTACTTTTTCATTGTATGATGCTTTTGTTGAAGCTTCATTTTTTTTTCCCCTTTTTTTCTGAAATCTAAACTAGCTCTTTAACTTCTGAGAAAGGAGATAGTTTGGAAAAGATGTGTGCTAATCAGACTTCTAATAGACCTCTTTAGAGGAAAAACTGTTCAAATGCATTGGTGTTGTGTGAAGAAAGCACTTTTCTTTTGTACTTGTCTAGTAGTATTCCTGTGCAATTAATTTGGATTTACTTGGCAGAATTTGAAGTTGTGTTGAAGCTGGGTTGTCAGAGACATTGTAATGACTTATTCCAACTATTCTGACTGCTGGTCAGTGTCTTAGCTTAACGCTGAACCGTGCTTTGTGGCTCTTGACCAAATGCTGTGGACACGTCTGCACTAGCTAATGGATCACAGTGTAGCGATACCTATGAGGTTATGTCTACCCAGCTCTGTGTTCTCCATGTGCAATTACTGTTTAGCTAGCTCAAGCAGAGCACTTCCAGTTTTGAAGCCTATTCCCAGTTAGCTTGGAAATTCTGTGTTGTGCTCTATTTTTGTATTGCAAATACTCCTGCTACTTGTGTATGTTGGAGGGACTCCGCTGCTGCTGCAGTGTTTTGAGGAGGAGGCAATTGCTTTGTTTTCAGAAACTTAACTTTATTCAAGTCTTCCTTGTGGATGTGAATTCAATTCATAGTTTAATGAGGAATTCAGGCAGTGTGTTTCAGAGAACTGGATATGGAAACAAATTGGTACTTTGTGTAATTCCCTGCCAGATAATCTCCTTCCAGTTAGGTCTTTTTTAATATTTAGCTTGTGATGAATAGCTAGCCATGTCTCTCTCTTTGCTTTCATGTATTTCTATTCACATAGGAATATAGTAAGAATTCCTAGATTATGTGTCCACTTAATTAGTCCTTAAAATTGTTGCAAAAAGTGTGTTTGTGTATATAAAACATCTGGTACTTTTTTGATCACTTTATTAGTTTTCATTAGCACTTTGAAAAAGGCCAGTGAATTTCTTGGCTGTTAATGTATAAAATGATCCTGCTTGAAAAGTGAAAAGTTTTCTGAGCAGCAGGCTGTGTAAAAAAGATGCCCCTCTAGTCTATGCTCTGCTTTTGTGTGGACAAATCATGCTTTAGTATTTCCACTAGAGGGCTGTGTTGCTCTTAGAAAATCTTAAACAAAAGACACGTTTTTTTCCCCCTCCTCTGCTTTTGGTAACAGCTCCTGAAATTTTGTTGTTTATATATTCTTAATTATTAGTGTTAGGGCTCAAAAATTTAAGAAGCATATTGTCTGTTTCTCTAGGCTCTCTTTTGTGAGAGAGTATTTTTTTTTGTGAAAAGTATGTTTTCAACTGCACTTCTATGCAGTCTTCTCAAATCTGATATTATTTTTGAGTATTACTACTTTTTAATACCAGGGAGACAGTAGTGTAGCTAATGTGATTTTGTACGAGTTAAATATTGCTGTCTGTTCTTTAAGGTTCACGTAGCTACATGACCTTGAAACTGTATGTCCCTGAGCTTTATTTTCTGTGCTGGCTGCAGTTATATCTAACCTATTGTGACTGCTACAGTATGCATGAGTAGTGAAATATAACTAGTGTTGCAGTGTGTTATGAACAAAATGTGTGTTCTGTGCAGTCAGGCAGATTCCAGAAAGTATTTTTTAATGTCTTTCTAAGATTTTATCACAATGCTGTATTAATCACAAACTATTGCTTAAAGTACAAGTCTGTTGCTTTTTGCCATATGAAGGTCAAAATAAATCTCTTCCTTCCTTTTGTAAGGGATGCTTGGATCAAACACAAATTATGTCAAGAGAATGGAAAACATTTGGCTTTGAGCAGCTTAATTTGTTAAGCACTGAAGAAAATCCAGAAATGTTAACCATAATGTGAATTGCTTTACTACTTTTCTTGATTATGCTTTACAAGACTTATTGCAACTTTATAATCATGGGGATATTTTTAGGTTATGTCTTCAAAATTATTGTCTGTTAATGTTCTGGTTAAACTGGGTTCTGTCTTTATCTGGTGATTTTATTACTGTGTAATGTAGGAGCCTCAATGAGGAGAAGAGTTGTATAGTAGGTATTAATCAGTGCATAAAAGACAGGAGCCACCGTTTCAGTCATCTTTAACTCTGCATATACTTCAGGTGTGTGAAATTACTAGTCTTTTATTTCTGGTACAGAACCTCAGTATACAAAAGTGCTGTCATACTGATGTCGAAGGTTGGAAAACATGCTTATAATTTAGAAAATTACAGAATTAAACATCTGTTTTATGGTTTAACAAGCTGTTTTGAATAACTGGTCCTCTTATTAATAAATGATAAACAAAAGTTTCCCTGCTTTATACTTCTCCCATAGCCTGAATCTATTTGTGTTCAGGTGTGGAACCAGCTTAGCATAGTTAACTATAAAAAATAGTTATTGCAAAACTGCAAGTCAGATTGTAGCCTAGCACTTAAGCCTATAAAATCTAAAAGTCTATAAAATCTAAATGCCTGAATAAGTAAAGATTAGTATATGTTTAGTAAATTCAAGGCAAAGGTGCTATCCTTTACTCAAACTTGCTTTTACAAACCAATCAAGTACAAAGTGACGTAGTCTTCACCACTAAAACATAGTCAGCATCTGTTTTCTTTTGTCCGTTCTTTTTGTTGACTTATTGTACACTTACTGCTGACTTAACGTGCCTTAAACAAATGTAACTAATACTTAAGGAACAGGTATATAAAACTGGGGAAATAATAAATTTGGTTATGCTCAAAACTTTATTTAGCTTTATCAAACTGAGTTGTAATGGTCTGTATTCCCACTATTGGATATCATAGTTGATTGCAGCAAGGGCTTGTATGTGTATAAATACAAATAAGTGAACGTTATGAAGCTGCAGAAGGCAACACTTTGACAATGGGTAACTTGATAATTTACTCAGCATTATTCATCATAGTAACATGTAGATGATTAGATTTTGTTCACACATGGTGGTGCTTTTCTGATAAATACAAACTATGTAGCTCTGCAATGTATCATGTGCCTTTCACTGCATCACCTGCACCTAATTCAGAAATCTCCCTCATATGGGATATTATTTGAATGCTTCACATCTGTGAGCAATGTAGAATGGCTACCTCTCTTAAATCATTCTACTTGGATAAGGCTAGAAGTCTTTGTCTTTTTCTGGAAAAATAGACGTAAGATTTTTGGAAGTCTGGAATGTAGGAGTGTAATTCCTCAACCAATAACATCTATGATCTTAACATCGAAGTGTGAATAGAATTTTTAAAACATTGGAGAGCCAGAAATCTTGCTCCAGAAAGCACCCAGTAGCTATATTAATTCAAGAAGGTCCTAAGATGCATATACTTTTCTGTTATAGTTCTGTTCTACAAAAAAATGTTGCTTCCAGTAGCTGTTAACCCTTGTTTTGTTAAAGTAAATTAAGTAACTGTGCTGGTGTGGGCTGTAACTAAATGATTCAGTGCACATGGACAGATTACTGTTGGATTGTTTGCTTTCACCCTTCATACAGGTAGCTGATGGAAGGTTGTTTTGCTGATGTGATAATGTATATTGCTAAAAATTCTCAATTCCACACATTTATTTTTTTATGCAGCAAAGTGTTGAGCACTTCCTATATTAATAAATGTTCTAGATCGAAGAAGTCTTGTTAAAGGCAGATGTGGTTAAATGCTCTTGCATTTCTTATGCCGAATGAGGATGAGCTTGCTATATGCTGTCCCTAAGAGGAGGAAAATTAAGCTCTTAAAGATTTTTCTTTAAACTTACCATGAAGACCTTGTAAGTCTCCAGTGCGTGCTGGTTAGCTTTGGCCAATATGCCTTAAATTTCCCAGCAACATAGACAGAAAATGTAGTGAAAAGAAACACTTTTTTTTTTTTTAAATCAAAAATCAACTGCTCTTTACTCACTGAGAGTAAAATTTTGTTTATTTGGAAACCATTTTAGTCCCTCAAGTTCCTGAGCTTGTTTGTGGGTGACGTTTTTACTGAGGCTGGCTTTATCAGTCTTCACACAAAGAAGGTAACCTTTGCAGAATCCTAATTAGACCAGTGAATGGTCTCATTTGAGTCAAACACAGATCATATGGGAGAAATAGAACAGACCCTTGCAAATACCATGGAGGACTCATTTTAATAGCATTAGTCTGACAGTATTAAATATATTTGTTTTCTTTCTGTACTGCATGTGGTTTAGAGAACTAAGTCCACACATTTATCCAAATATGTCAATAAAAAAAGTTCAATTGTATTTTAGAATTGGATCACCAGTTTTTCTGTGAAATACATACACATATATTTTTTCTTTCAAAACAGGCTTACTTCTTAATTTCTCTGCTTGGCTTCCAGATGAAATAGAATTGAAAGATGGTACAACGAGCAGAACTTTCACAAATGAACTGCTCAACAATGCTACCTGTTTCAAATTTATTTTAATATCTTGTATTTTTTGGCAGTTATACTGTACTCTCTGAATTTTACCAGTCTTCAAAAAGAAGTTTCTCTGCATTAGGGAAACTAATATTTAAGAGAAAATACATCTCTTGTTTTTTGTCTGTAGTGTTGTTTTTCTGAATTCTGTTTGCACGCGAACTTTGAGCTACACTCTCTACAAAAAAGAGTTACAAAAAGGTTTACATTTAGTGAAAGGATATTATATAGCGAGTAAATGGCGAAGATGTTTGTTTTTCCAGAGATTTCTTAGTTCCATTCTTTTTTTATGAAAGCAGGAAAGAAATGGGAGGAGTGGGACCAAACTTCTGCCAGTACTTCTTGAATCATCCCACACAGTTAACTAGATCGTTCTTCCAGTTTCTGCAAAGTGCTGGGCCTTTGAAGCAAAGTTAGCTCTAATAAATGCATGGATTCTATTGGATGAATAAGTTGAAACTTCCGCCCATTTTGATTAAGAACAATTACTGTAAGTGTATCTGTTGTAAATGGATCGTTTAAAAGAAGGGAAGTCATGGGATTTAGGAAGGAGATGGATGTTATGTCTCTGGGAAACTCCTTGCTTCACCAGTGTAACTGGTAAGAGAACTGTTACAGTCTTGCATGGTTGTATCCTTTCGTGAAAGTGTTTCGTATGTGGGAAAGTGGAATAGATGTATTTTCATATATTTATGGAAGCCACCAGGTGGCTAAGATAGAAAGACCAACAGATATAAACCTCTTTTTTTTTAATCTTGATGGTCCCAGAGAATCTTTATGCTGCATAACTTTGTACTTATTGGGCTTTCAAGGACATGAATTATTCCTGAATGAATATATGTTAATGTTTTGTATGTGCTATGTGTGTGTGTGTGTGTGTTTTACTTTTCTAAGAACCGTATTAATGTAAGCATCTTTTCAGTATATTAACTGAAAAAGGAATGCTGGCCTAGCTGCAGCTAGTGTGTGTGAATACTTTGCCTTGCAGGGATAAAATTGCCTAAAAATCAGTTGCTTGAAGTGCAGTTTTGCAAGTGTAACTTTTACATTTGGGTCTTCTGCCAGCACGGCTGTGGTGTTGAGGGCCTGCACGTTGGCTGTCTTTAGCCAATCAAACAGTGACAATGAAAATTAGTGTTTCTTGGTTATAAGCATTTAAAAGTGTGATCTGGGTAGGGAGGATGGCAGGGAGGAAGCTTGGTGCAATTCACTGTTGGATATGCATCTCAGTTTTTAGTTTCATGTTATTGCTTGGATTTCAACAGATTAATTCTGTCAATGAGAACTATCTAATGAAGAATTAATGGGAAAAATAATGCAGAAAGCCTTTTTAAAAAAAACTTTGAATAATCTAAGCATAGAAGAGGACAGTCTTTGGCTTTAATTTGCAAGGCTATTGTTTAGATTTTTTTACAATAGAATATCATGATACAGAGTTTCATGAGTGACAGCGCTGCATACTCTGGCTTTATAACGTTTAACATGAGTATAGCTCTGTTATGTAAAGCACTTACTGACTTACTAAATATGGCAAATATTATAAGATTTTACAGATTTGTGTATTTTTTCTTATTGAGAAAGCTGGAAAAGCTGTCAGATCTTCATATTGCTTTTTCATGTCCATTTTGATGAATCTATTTATTACTCCTGTAATGAGGAGTATGCATGGTCGGTTAGCCAAGTTATTGAACTTGATCAACCTTGGCTGAAATTCACAATCCATGGGAAACTTGTTGTAATGTGTAAGAAATTACATCTGGGATAAAAGGTTCAATAATGATTGCTCCTTGTAATGGAATCCTTTTAAAAAGGATGGGATTGAGCTATATGTCTGTGCTGTACCTCCTGGTATTTATTTTGCAATGGAATCTTCAAAACAGTAGTCACTGTGATGCATGTTTTCTTAACCATTATGTAACAGTTGAGACCTCTCCATGGAACTTAAAATAACTTAAAAGCTTTTCTAAATTTTTTCTGAAGTATTTAATTTAGGGAAGGTTTTCCTCATTATAAACCAAGTCATAGTACTGTATGTTTCGTAGTCCAGAGGGGAGAACTACTTGCAGTTCTTTTCAGTTGGTCTTTCAGGCGACACAAAGCTGCATGTTTTGAAAGCTGATTGCTCTGCAGCTATTTTTTTTGAATAATCTTACCTGTGCATGTGTATCTTTGGATTTAGAATGCTTGTAGATGGTGAGGACAGAAGAGGTTGATAAATGACTACTGATTTCTCATGACAGTACCCTGTGAGACATCCAGTGGCTTTTTTCTAGATACTGTCAACTCTAGTTACAGCACTTGCATGTACACTAATGGTTAGGTTGTTTTTGGCTTATCGCCTGCGAAATTCTTGATATCAGTACCTATACTGAGCTGTAAGGTCGCACGAGAAGAAAGAATCTTGTGTCCTTTTTGAGTGTTTCAAAAGTGATTGTGATAAGGTTTTTATAAGTGTTAGAAACTCAAATCTGAACCAGTAAATCCCCGCTGAAAAGGAAGCGAAAGGAAGCAGATAGGAACTTGGTATGATAAAGACTGAAATCCTGACCTCCCTGAAGTCAGTAGCAAAGCTTCTATTAAAATTAAAATAGAATTTTACCCAAATAACAGAATGAGAATAGGACTGTACTGTGAGGAAGAGCCTGATGTTATATCCATCCTAAAGTGTAAGATAGGGAAACATTTCTAACAGGCAATGTGTGAGTTGAGACATTTTCTGCATTCATTTTCATCTCTTAATTACTATTTTTGTCACTTAAACTGAAAGATTCCTAAAAACAAAAGTAGCTTCATCTTCTGCAAAATATTTTATAACTGAAGGATATTTGTGGTTCATAATTCTGTTATTACCCACACGCCAAGTCTTATTATTTATTTTTTTTATTTTATTTCTTGAATTTAATGCTAATCTATAAGCCTTTCTTTTTAAAATGTGATAAATTTGTAGCCTTCTGAGCAATGTAGCCTCAGTCTTAGTTTTTGAATTCATGTAATTTTTGGCTGTCATTTATTGCTGGACTTCTACTCAGTGGCTTTTAGAACTTTCTTTGTTCTTTCAAGATTTGAAAGTACAGTATTGTAGTCCAAGCAGTTTTTTAGAAACTAGTATGCGCGTTCTCCTGGCAATCTTTCCTAACCTGATTTAAAAAAAAAAAATCTGTAGGCATATCTATTTTTAGCTTGATTGCCCCATTCTCTCACCACCCCCTAAAATAGGCAAGGTCTAACTTTTTTGGAAGATGAAAAAGTTGAGATCAGGTGGAGCTGTGATTGGCCATACCCTTTAGAAGATTATTGCTGTTCAGCTGTCTGGTGGGTTGCCTGGAATCCAGCTGTTGGCAGGTAGGCTTTAGATGTGGTCATGTAAATGAATGTTACATGCTAATTTAAGAGTTAAAAGATGTGTAGGATGCTTTAATGCCCTAATTGAAACTGGGGCAAAGAGGACTTTAATTTTTGCCTAAGGCCTTATAATGAAATGACTTCTAATTCTTACTTGTTTTCCGTTCTTTTTGCTTTTGTATATAGACACATTTTGTTAATACTCTTCTTATTCTTCATCTTTTGTTTCAGAACAAGTCCATCTCCTGCCTTACTTTGTATGTCGGAAGCACATGATGGATCATTTGAGTTACATAACAGCTTTCCATCTCCCTCTTCCCTTCGTAGTTTAAAGCCCGCCTAAAAGGTTTGCCAGTTTTGAACTGGGGAGGTTGGTACCCATCCTGTTTAAATGGATTCCATTTAATCCAGAAAAACTAGAGTTTAAGTAACCCAAATCTTCACATGGGATATCTTACCCATTCTGGAACGGTGAACTGCATCCTTCCTGTATCTAATTTTGACAGGATCCTAAAGTGACTCTTGTATTTTAATACATTCTTCTGCTTAAACAACTTACCTCGCCTCATTCCTGAAAGAGAGATGGGAAATGGCTGCCAGAAATCAAGTACTGCTGTTGAGATGTTTAGCCTGTTCATCTCTTTCTTGTTCTGTGACATGGATTGTGAATTTATTAGAACAGGGCCTGGCTGTGTATATTTAATCCTGTGATGGCTCTTTCTGTAAATTGTGTACTGTTCAGGACAGAATCCTGTTTTACCACTTACCTAAATAATGTATGTATTTTAGACTATTTCATTGCTTATGTAAATGATATAAATAAATATTTTTAAAGAAACGTAATTTGGTTTAACTTATGCTGTAGTACTACAGTTTCTGTATTTCATACTAGGGTTTATTCCAGAGTGGAGCCTCTGACTTATTGCAGTCTTTATGTTGGGTAATAGCAGCTTACTGTGTAGTATATAGGACATGCAGTTGTGAATCAGTTTGCTGCTAGAATGTCCCTTTGGGTATCTGAAATAGTTGTCTGTGTTTAGATTTTGAGAGCTGAAGTGATTGAGGTCTGAGCTGTGTATCTTAATTGCATAAACTTGAGCACAAGCAGCAGTGCCATCGTTCACAGGGAGCTGGTAGGAGTCCCTGCGAGTCCAGCTGGAGTATGGGCTAAATCTGCCTGTGACCGTGGCTGTGTCCACAGCCTCTGGGTAATGTAAGTATCTGATGTAGGCAACACATCTTGTCCTTAGTTGCTTCTAGACCTTCAGTAATGTGTTTAGCTTTCTTTGCCTCAAATAATGCATCTTAGTCTGGTGTTTGTTTTTTTTTGTTTTCTTTTCAGAAATAATGGGTCGTGTGTCTTTTTATACCAGTCATTTTAAAGGATTCTGTATCATATTGTCTGTTTTTATGATCCCTTGAAAACAAACAAGTTTTGTCAGTGTCAATGGCAGTGTAACTTTATTATTAAGAATAACTACACAAAGTGTAACATATAAAGGGAGTGCATATTTTAAAGTTGCCTGGATTGAAAACAGAACAAATGCATTAGTCATCCTAATTGATTTTGGTTGTTTTTTTGAGATTCATGAATCCAAGAAAAACACATCTGTCCCATCAGCACACAAAGGGAGAGGCAGGATGCATCTTTCAGTTACGATCAGACTTCTCTATGACAATATGTTTTACCACATACCAACAAATATGCAGAAATATAGAGGTAGCTTTAGCATATTTTAGTGGGCTTTTAAAACTAGTATTCTAAAGAATGGTAGCATTGCATTTGTTTTGGGAACTTACATTTGAAGCAACTTGAATGATGGCTGAGATTTTTATCATAAATATTTATGTTGAAATAATGATTGCAGACAAAAATTTTGTTCTTTGTCCTGGTGTATGATATGCTTTGTGCTTCTGGAGGCTGAAAAGTGAATTTAGATATCTATGTATCTATGTCTATATAGTGCCAGTTCACCCTCATCTGCAGTAAAACTGTATTTAAATTACTTTTCATTTATATTGTGTTATATTTTTTTTGAAAGTATTAAGGCAGCATGTATTGTGGAACGGTTCTCCTCTGAAAGATTCCCTTCTGTATCCTGAAACTAAAACCTGATCTGCTTTTGATATAGGAAAAAAAAAACTTATTCTGTAAACTTTTGCTCTCAAGACAAAGGTTTTTGGAAGGAGTAACATTTTCACCTGAAATGCGTTGTTTTTGTAGATTTTTTCTTTAATGTAGAGGTAATCATGATTTGGGTAGATAGTGATTATATATTGCAGATGCACTGCCTGTTTAGTAATTGTTGTGCCTTACCAAAATTTTAAGGGTTTAAAAAGCAAAAGACTTTAGAAAGTTTTGTGTACATACTGTTTGCTGGCTTAAAACTGCTGAGGTTTTGTTGGTTTTCTCCAAATGATAAGGAGATTTCTTAAGCAAGATGTAGGATTTATATTGTAAAAACACATTGGCCTAATGGAAATACTTTCTCCAGAAGATCTTAAAATGGAAGAAAAATTAAGTACTATATTCGGATTTGTGCTGAATGTGAGAGTATCAGAGATGCAAGTTCAAGTTCTGAAAAGAACTTGAAACAAAGACCGGGGTGGGGGGGGTGGGGGGGAGAAAAAAACCCAACATCCCTGTTACATTGTCTTCTGTATCACTTCTGTGTAGAGGAAAGTTCTCTTGACTCTCACATTTTGTGCCCTTAAATCAGGGTGTTTCTCCTGTTCTAAAGTTTGTAAATAACCTGTCGGTGTAGGAAAGACCAGAAAACCACAACACAAATAGCTTAATGCTTTTTGCTTCTAGCTTCAGAGATCACTTTTGTTAACTCAACTTTTGTATTTACTGTAGTAAAAGAACGAAAGTTTTTCTTCTGGCTTCCCCTTTAGTTTAGGTTCACATTCTCTGTGACATAGAGCTCAAGGATGGCTGGACTCATGGTGGCTTTATATCATTACTGAAGCATATGTGAAGAAACTTTAGAAATTTGGGGCCTCTAAAGCTCCTCTTCTATCAATGGAGAGAAAGGAAGAAATGATCTTGAAGAGACCAGGAACTTCTAAAATGAGGCCTAAGCTGTTGAAAAGAAAGATAGCATCGCAGCAATTCAAAAGAAGCTGAAAAAAACCTTTGAAATGACTCTTTGAATTTCTTTTTCTGTGCTCAAATTCTTAACCTGCATTTGGAATAAAGAGAAGTAAAATATATGTGTGTAAGAAAGTAAACTATGTGTTTACTCTGATATGCATTCTTTACTACATGCTTGGGGGAGATGGTACACAATCCACTTGAAAAATATCTCCTTCAAACAATCAGATTGTTGAATTGGTGAATTCCCTGTAACTGTTTTATAGAGGTTTGTAGTATGGTAGCTTTACCAAAATATGTTATTGGAGCGTGTAATTCTATGACATTTTGGTGGATATCTCAACTTTGTAAGTGACTGTAGGACAACATACTTGAACATTAGGAATACTGTGTTTTGGGGTTTTTTTGTGTATGTGTGGTTTAATTTTGGTATATGGATCCATGTTCTATGTAGATTTCGATTCACAATAGTTTTTACATAGACAGAAGCTTTTCTTGACAGAGATGAGATCAGAATTTGGTAGTTTAAATGCTTGATTCTTATATTATGGTGAGACTTCAAAATTAGCCGTTTATTGAAAACATGAAAATAGTTTGTTCAAAGGCAAAAGTTATTGCCAAAACCTTTAGTAATTTCTTCAACTGTACTGCAGTCTCCCCCTTCCACCCCTCACTTTGCCTGTGGAATGGAAGGGGAAAGAACCGTTAGTAGATAGTGTCTAACTCCTACTTCAGGTTTTCCAGTTTGAAACTCTTCTAAGCTCCCACTTAGTTGTTTAGTATACTGTGAAAATCCTTAATTGTGCTGCTTATTAGGATTTAAGGCCTGTAAAGATGTGTTTTGTGGACACAGCTACAAATGCTGTATTCTTTGCATTACTGAGCCAGTTGGTAGGCGGATGTGTTTAAACTCCGTTGAGCCATGTGAAGCATTTAATGCATTAACTTCTTTGCCTTGAACTGGAACCTTTTTGAGCACCGTTTCATGGGAGGATTCAAAAAGTAGAAGATTCTACCTATAACTGTAAAAAAATAAAATAAATAGAAATCCTTTAGTAGCCCAGAGAACAGTAAACTTTAAAGGGGAGTGCTTGGGGGACCAGCAAGTTTGCAGAGAAAAATTGCAGTGGTGCTAAATAACCTGAAGTTGCTGCATGTAAGTAGCTGCACTAAGTAATTTTACTCAGTTTGGTTTTTAATCTTCCCCACTTTTCATGGTAATGAGAATCAAGTTATTGACTGTAGCTGATAGGGACATGGAGTTCATTATTTTGCACAATAATGTGTTATAACATGAGGTAGAGTTAGCTAAATGCTGGCACATTTAGCTAACAAACTGATTGTTAGCTCCATATCTCTGTACATCCTGGTGAAAAAGAATGGTATTTCCAGAGATTCTGCCCAGTTTTTAGTAATATGGTAGGCTAGTAAAAGTAAGTGGTGTTGTACAAAACAAGATGCATTTAGCTAGCTAATAGTGCTCTGGTGCAGCATGTCTTACATGAGTTGCATGAAAAATCATGGTTAAATACATTTGAAGTTGAATTAGGAAAAGGGGAAATCTTTGCACATGCTGCAGCTGAATTCATGTGCATGCAACAAATTAGCCAGGTAATTACAGTTGCTTGGTACAATGAATGTCTGAAGATACAAGAAAATTACTTGGACTTAAATGCCATAAGTATGTAATTGCAGAGAATGGTATAAATTTGTCCTGGTGTCTGTTGTTTCTATAGTGTAAGTTATGTCTCGTGCTGTAACTGAATTTTGTTGCTCCAGGGGTTTTTGAAAGTGAGGCAGCCCATCTTAATAGGCTTTTTAGGTAAACAATTTCTAAAGGAAAACATGAACAAGCTTGAAATGTCATAGTGCTTGAACAGATATCCTCTTCCTATTCTGCACGTACTCGGTGGGTATTTCAGTTTGATTCTTCCTTTCTAGTTTAAGTTTGTCTAATTGGAACTTCTTAAGCTGTGCCACACCTCTTGGAAATGGTATTTCTGTGGATGGAAGTTGCACTTTCATAGATACTGCTCTCCATTGAGAGAGATGCCCAATGCTCACCTTGAGTACACTGTAAATGCATAGCAGCTCACCCCAAAGAAACCCAGTTTCTGACTTAATGCCTATATCAAGGCGGGCACAAGGATTTTACTCTCCCAAAGACTCCTCATCTCCTAGTGTAAATTGCAGTAAATATTTCCAATTAAATGAGTCTATCTAGAACCCAAATACAGAATAGGAAATAATTGATTAACAGAGTTGCTTAATAATAAGACTGAAAGTCTGTATGCAAGAAAACTGGGATATAGATTCATGGGATATTTGAACTGTAGTGGAGTGTGAACTATCTTCTTTTCTTACTGGATTGTCTGGTTTATCCAATGACCAATCTCTTTATAATGAGAATAGTCATGAAAAGTTGTTCTCCATATCAAATGATGATAGGACAAAAACACGAATTTACTTGTGTTCACTCGTGAATTTACTCAGGAATTTATCCAAAATATTTTAGCAAAGATTAAGTGATGTATAATAACATACTGTAATAGATTATGATTTACTGAGGTAGATTTGTTTTTTAGGAATGTGATAATGCCTTGCTGGTGGTGAATTAAGTTTGTTATGCCTGTGTTCCCTTTTCCTTGTGTGCAGTAATTTTATAACTCTGATTTGTTAAGATGTATACATATCTGACTAGGAAAATGTTTTATCATAGGTTTTGAAACTGCAAAGTCTCTTGCACTGCATGGGGCTTATGTTATCCTGGCCTGCAGAAATATGTCAAGGGGCAATGATGCTGTGCAGCGCATTCTTACAGAATGGGTAAGTAAATACCTGTAGTGTCCAATGTTAAGCTGTATTTGTAGTTTCAAAATAAAGCACAAATACAAAGACTTCTTTATAGTACAAGCAGTAATTAGTTTCTGCATGTGCATTTGAAGGTGGAAAAACCTTTTATTTGGTAATGCTCTGTTCAGTCACTGCTATATCAGATCAATAGAGATATTTTGTTTTCTATAGCCATGTAAATTGTGGGGCTTGACATCCTGTTAGCCATGTTATATATAAAGGGCTTTGTAAGTTTGAAAGGGCAACCAAAACATGTTTTCTAATTATTAGGACAGGACAATTTAAGTACCAAAATGTATAACGAGTGGAGTGCGAAGACTTGGCTATTAGCCACATTTGTTATTATGCCTGTAGTTTTTGCACTATGTGAGAATTCAGGTGATCATTCATGTAACTTTCACAGCTAAAAACATTTTTTCTCAATCCCTTAGCCTCAACACCATTGCTAGTAGGCAGTCTGCCTTACCGTTTTTGTTTCTTCCTTCTGATTTTTTTTTTCTTCTTCCACTTTGTCATGCAAGTAAACACTCCTCTTTTTCTGTATTCCTTGCTCCCCTTTCACTTCTAACTCCTCCTGCCCCTTTCTTTTCGGGCTGTCTGTGGCCCTTACTAACACATATGCAGCATTCTTAACTTATTCCCCCTACAACCATTAATTTACTAGTAGGGTTTGCAGAAAGTTTTGTCTAAGCTTGCTATGACTGCTGACTTCCAGGAGATGATCTTTTCACTTGGTCCTGTATGCTTTACTTGAATAATGAACTGCAGCATTATATTGTTGGAATTTTCTTCATATTCTGTTAAAATTAGCAATGAGTGTTGGAATTTGCTTCCCAGGCTTTGAAAATAACTGCTCCCAGATGACAGGGGAAAGCACTCAGTAATATTAGTGTATTCACATAATAGTTGGAAGATGTTTACTAGTGGAAAGACAAATGTAGTGCTTATTTACAAAATATTATTTCCAAAGAAGTGATCCTCGTAGTACTACTGTAGACTTCTGGTACAACAAGCTGCTTCAAGAAACGATGTTTTCCAATTTAAGCATCTTCTCTTGTACAGGTGAACTTAATGACTTTATTTTCCTCTCCTTGCCACTGATGACACCTTTCTTTTCCATCAAAGGTGCTCACTTCTGGTTCTCTTTCAGTAGCAGGGGATAAGGCTTTTGTTTGTTTAAAATTTGCCTGACTCCTTTTTAATTGGAAATGTATCACTCATTTCTAAGGTTTTTTTAACTATTTGAAGGCAATGGGAGTTCAGGAATACTTGTGTTAGTTCTTGTATTATCTCACCAAAAGTTAATAAATTGGTAACTGAATGAAGATCACTGAAGTTCAAGTTACTTCAGAAACATTACATTTATTTATGAACAGTTTTCAAATTCTAATTGTTCAGAAAAGCAGCTCATCTGTAAACTGGGTAGCTGGAAAGCCTTCAATGCCTCTTTGTAATGGCTTTGTTGTTGTTTATTGAGAGGGACTAATTAACTTTGATTATTGCACTAATATTGTGGCACTTTGACAGTCCCTCAGATTTATGATTCTGGGGAAATAAACAAATGAAATGCAGGTGCTGGAGCAGAAAGAATAAGTTATTACTGAACTTTAATTACTTGGAGTGTGTAACCAGGAGAGAATTAGTTGATGAATTACAAGATGCTTAAAATTTGCATTGAATTGCAAGCAATCTTGAGGAAAACAAACACAAAATCCTGTCCCAATGTCAGTTGCTGAAAATAAAGACAAAGATTAATTTGATTGATAATAAAATATTGATTCAAAAATAATTTTGTGAATTATAGGTGTATAACTGCAAAGTAGAGTTGTTAATTAAAAAAAAAAACTCTTAGAATTGAAGAAAAATATCCATACCTCCTGAATGTAGTTCAGCCAAATGCTTTTTATGTAGGTCTAACTATCGTATCCTCTTGTAAAGAACTTTTAAACATCAGCAATTTTTGCCCTCGTTATTTCTAGGGGAAGTAAAATGATTTAAAGAAATTGGTTCACTTGATTTTTGCAATTTAGAACTATTTCTTAAAAGTGCACCTCTTCAGGACGCAACCTTAAAGCTTCCTGTAGTTGCTCATATTTGACATCGGCAGAGCTATCTGCCGGCTTTGTTTTCTCCTGGATGATTTTGAGACTGAATCAAAGTTATCAATGCTTTCGTGTTCAATGTTTTGGTGCGGTAGGAATTCTGGGCTAGATAAAAGCCTGCTTCAGCTGCTTGCTTCAAAAGCCTTTTTTGTTCGTTACGTATGTGATTGTAAGTGTACCATAATGAAAGTGGTGGTTTTATAGTAGCAAATGTCCATAACCAAAAGCAGGTGTACATTGTGATACTTCTTATGTGGGGCAGTGTTCTCTAAAACTCAAACTCTTTCATCTTTTTGTTTGATATAGAGCATTTGCCATTCGTTATGAAAGAAGCAGAAAAGAGTTTTGGTTCTTTTATAAGAGTACAAAATAAGTAATTAAAAATACTTAAATAGCCATTATTATTTGAAGGTGACAATTATCTAATGGATCTGTATTAAACTAAAGTCTGAAATATTGTGGGAAAGTATAATTCTTAATTCTGCTGCAATGCAGTATTCAAAAATAAAGTTTTGGATACATAACAGCACTTTAGGAAAACAATACAGCTGGTTTTGTTAGTGAGTTTACTTGCGAGATCACAGTCTAGAGTGCCATAAAATACATGTCTGCAGCAGTGCACATTTTCTTTTTTGGCCCTGTTGTATTTTTAAGTAAGTCATTAGGCAAAAAAAAGTTTCACAATAGTCTGCTTTTACTGAATACTGAAAATCAAGTTTCTAAAGAGAAACTGGGACAGCTAAATGGCATGAAAAGACCATTTGTTAAGGTTTTTACAAAACAGTAGGAGTAACCAGAGAAAACAAGATTTGGCAGATGAGCTGCTATTCTAGACATTTAAAAACAAATTCATATTGATCTTAATTGGCTGTTGGAGACAAATCTAGAAAAGTTTTTTTTCAGCAGTTTGTCTAAAGCACTGCTTTATAGAGAATTTGAACCAGTTGGGTAGGGATTGCTGTTACAAACTTGCTAATTATTTTTGATAACTATGACATTTGTTTGCAGCCTGCAGTATTTCGGATATTTTCTTTCTAAAGTAGAGCAGAATTTGTGATAATATTGCAGCTAGAGGGAATTGCCTCTTGCAAAGCGATGTGACAGGTTTTAATGTGACTGGTCCAGCTAGTCTGTCAAATACAATTTTTATAGAGAGATGTAGTTGATTATATTGGTGCAAGCTGATATTCTTTATATACATAGAGAATGTAAAAGAGGCAGACAAAGAGAGATCACTATAGCTCTACATTTGATATCCTGAAAATGAATGTTGTTCATGCACGATGACATTCAATATCAATTTAAAACTGTTTGATAATTTCTTGTTCAGAAAAAAAAGGAAATTAGAATTCTAGAGTTATGATTCATTTTAATCAGAAAGAAATTGTCAAACACAAATCTCTCCTTGAGTAGTGAAAAGGCCTGAAAGCAGCCAAGAAAAAAACATCAATACTCTGCAAAAGAGGAATGATTGTTCCAATTCGTAGCTTAATTGACTTTAAGGCGTGATGAAAAACACCACAGTGCTGTTTGTACACGTAGTTGCTTTGACGAACATTAAAGTCTATGCTCTGGGAAGAGAAGCTAGGTAATTTATTTTACATTATTATTGATATAATTTTCTAATTGAGTATAAGCATAATGGTTGGATAGGACTACATAGCTCTAGATGTTAGTGGTATTCTCAGGAAAATGGATGAATAAAATATTTCATGAATTACAGGTTTTATTGCCAAGGAATGCTCATTTATTTATTCCTGTCAAGTAGACTTTGAAGTAGATATTAAAAGATAAATTGCAGGTTTAATATTTCATAAAAAGTATAATGTTTCTTATGTAATTATTGCTCTGGATTAAGCCTTTAGTTACATCAAAGAAAGATTAAACTGCTTTAAAATATTATTTTCATTTATATATGAGAATATCTAAGATACAGATGCAACAATAGAAGCAAGAGTACCTCTGGAAAAATAAACCTGACTTATTGTTTTCCTTTCCCCAAAGAATTCTCCACCTAGGGAGTGATTTATATTCCTGCTGATAAGTAACTGTATGAAATTAAAAGCTGTTAAGTGAGTCTTTGTATTCTACTTGTAATCTTGCAGTGCAAGCAGGGGCTCCATGCATATTGCTGTGTGTTTACCCACAGTTTCTTCTTGTTTGTTTTTTCCCCCTTGAAGGAAGGAGGACTAGGACTAGTAGCGCTGACTTGCCAGCTCGTGCTTAGTCTCTGCTGCCGCCCTTGGTTTACTGGTTCTGGGGTGTCCGTAGGATGTAGCTCTGTAAAACACTCTGCTACCCAGCAGAAACAGTTTGAGACTTTGTCTCTTGATACCATGTGGGAAACTCCAAAATACTAAGCAAGTGTTAAATAAAAGCTTTTAAAAGGTAACCTCTTCAAATAGAAAATATTTCTGGATATAATACTGCAGAACATACACATTTCTGTGAAAATATTTCTAATACTGTCATTGTTTTATAATATGGTATCACATTCTAAAGCTGTGTGTCCGTGGGGCCAGGGCCCTCGCAGAGCAGCGTGTGGAGCTGTGAAGGGCTGCAGACATTTCGTTCTCCGGAGCTCTGAGTAGGTGACCACGCTGAAGAATTGTTTGAACCTTGCTGTAGAGAAAAGGCCCTCTAGAGAGAGGGAGGGTTTTCACTAAGGTAGGTGGTAGTGGTTAAAACAGGACAAAACAGAAGCTCTGGCCACCTCACTTTGCTTGCAGCCATGGATATTCAAACTAAAACACTATTGCTGTTGCCCAATACAATGTTTCCTCCTTTAGGAAGGTTTGGATCAGATCCTTTAAGTGAAACAATCTTTCAATTGACTGTAATGTGAATCGACTTAGTCTAGATGTTACCAGCAGAGCTGATGATAGGAGCATTAATCAGATGTTATTAGCGCTGGTGCTGGTTGAGAGCGCTATGAAAGACGTTGGCCATAATGTTATATAATTCAGTGAGCTCCTGCAGGAGGGCGTATCCGTGGAGCCGACTGCTGAAATGGTGATGTGGTTGTGCTGTTGTCTTCCCAGTGCAGCTAGAAAATGAGCTGTTACATGGTAAATGTAGCTTTAAGCTGTGTCAAAAGGCATATGCAGTGCTATGAAGCCCTCAATGTAATGCACCCTGCTTATGTAAGGGGCCAGTAAGCAGTAGTTTTTGTATTTTAAAGTCTTCTCATATGTTTTGAGGTGGCAGCTTCTTCCAGTTTGCAAATTTGTGTATTGGGAGTGTAACTGTCCACATGGACATGTCTCAACCTGTCAGAGGTATTGATCTTGCTATCAGGGAGAAATCTGTGATCTTGAGGCTCTTCTGTGAGATTCATTTATAAAAAAACAGACAAGCCTGTGAATAGTCTCTGACAAGAGCAAGGAGGTTTTCCATGATTTGCAAGGAATCTTCTGGGGATAGGAGAAACACCCACCAAGTCGAAAACATTAAAGTTTAGCCAACATTTACATGGACGAATTGTTGAGATCTATTTTTTCATACACTGTAAACATATGGCGTGGATTTGCTCTCATTACAGATGCTGAGAAAAGGGAAAGACAAATATTTACATTACAGTCATGTTTTACAGTAAAAACACTGTTCAGCTTGTTTATACAGTTTCAGTGTTACAGTTTTTATGGTTAGTAATGAAACCACTGTAAAACAGAGAATTATGTAGCACATGTGTTAAGCCCCTAACTGAGGGCTGGGCATCCTTCTGAATCCTAATATCACTGATAGAGCAGTCGCTGTTCTCGCTACAGCTGAAATTTTCATACCTATATGTTCATCTATGGTTAGCCCTGCACATTACTGAAGATAAACTTTTATTGTCCAGATAAATACAGTGATACTGTAAAGTAATTACACTTAAATATAAAGCAGACACAGGTCAGTGTGAGGGTGTGCAGGAGGCTTTCGGGGTTTTGGAAGGCATTTTCTGAGCATTTAAGACCTCATGGCTTCTATTTCCATTAAACGTTATGGATAATTCAAAATGGTTAATGTAATGTCTGTTTAATTTCTCTGTAGGGTTATAAGAAGTTAGAAATATTTTGATTCTGGCACAGTTGATAGAACTCTGATTCAGAATAATGTATGTCCTAAATATGAAAGTGGATGAAAATGGGAAATGTTTATTAAAGGCAAAATGTAACCATAAATCTATCTAGTTGAAAATATCTATAGAATATATTGAATCAAATAATTTATCTTTGTTATCCTGTACTCAAAATATTTTTTTTGGTTGATGTTGTTACTGTTAGATTGGTATTCATTGAAGGAAAAAAAAACGGCTTAAGTCTCTGCCAAGGTCTTTCTCTTCTGGGTTCTGTAAATGTTGTTGCGTTAGTTGTTATGCTTATTATCCTGGATCCTTGTATCAACTTTCATTGTACGGGTAGCAAGCATTAACTTCTTTACTAAGTGTTCCCTGAACTGTTGTCTATTCTAATAAAAATATTGACATAAAATTTGTTGCCTTTTAGTGTGGGGGATATCGTCCATTTTTAGCATTGACTATTCAAGATCTTAAGTTTATATTATTGATGCAAATTTTAGTAGTAAAGTATTTCTTATGGTGACAATATAGTTAATATTGGTGCTCTCCAGCAAGAGAGGAGAAAATCTGAAGTGATTAGCAGGGTAAAGATTTTACAGGCTGGGAAATAACACGTCAGAAAGAAATTTGGTAACACGAATGAAGGAGGAACTGTTCTGTAAAAGACAGAAAATCCTTTTTTTATATATTTTTTTCCTCTTATCTTTTTCTCAACTGGGAGTAATGTTGCAATAAATTGGAACTTACTTACAAAAAGTGATGAGCAGAAGGATTTCTACTAATGATGAAAAATTGGATACTGAGAAGAGTATTGCAACAGATCAGTTTCATAGGTAGGACAGATGTGTAGGTTGGATGGATAACTGGAGACTGCTTTTATATCAGTACTAGGAGTAAGGATGTGGTATCCTTTGGGAAGGGAGTGGCGGGGGGGAGATATCCTTTGCTGCTTGTGAGGGATTCTGATCCTTCCCTTGTGCAGTTTACTGAGGAGCTTTCAGGGTTGTTACTGCTGCCATCCTTTTGTGGAAACCAGGAGTCCAGGAGCAGTGCGAGAAGCAGACAAGAACCATTTCCAAAAAATCCTGCAGAGCCACAGATGATAGAATCTCATAGATTTGCATTTCAAAAGACTCTGTAGACAGTAGGGACTGTTCTGTCTGCAAAAGGTAATCTTTCCTTAAATATGGGCAGAAACCTTTTTACTTGAGGAATATTTCAGTTTGGAAGGAAATTGGCAGTACATTCTGATGGCTGAAGTTTTCCTAGTAGGTTATTCTCATTCATTGAATGAGAAATTAACTGTTCCTGAAAGGATAAATGAATAACGCGGTGAATAAATGGTCTGGAGCACACATTGCTCATCAAGCTTTGGATTTGCAGACTGGATTGGAGTATTGTGATGACATATAAATTCATAGTGCTGTAGACAGCTGGTAGCTATGAGTGTGCTCTCTCTGCCTCTGTGAGGATTGTAAAGATTTTAAGGCAGTTTGTGAATTAAGCATGGTTTCTTGTGGGCACCTAATTTTAAGGCAAGTTGCAGTAACCTACTCTGTCTTAATTTTTCTTCAAGTCAGTAGAATTTGATATATAGAAGTGTTGAGATTTTCTTTAGAAAGTGTTGTAATAGTGAACTGTAGTGAAGAGTTGTAAAAGCAAGAACAAAATCACAATAGACCCGTTAAAACTGCACTGGGAAATAATTGCTTACTTAAATATTACTTTTATTAGTGGCTTCTGTTGAGAATATTGCAGTTTTGAGTGTGTTTAGCTTAGATTGCAGAGCATTTTTTATTTTTTTTCATGGATACTTTACATATAAAGTACTTAACTGATTTTCATCTTTTTCTGAACCTTTCTTTTCCTGAATCTATATTTAATCTATTTTGCATTGCTGACTTTGAAAGCTGTGTTTAACGTAGTCCAAGTGGATGCATTCTTCCTGCATAAACTGAGTTCTACTGTCATTAGTTTCTAGTATCAAGTTCTGGGTGTGGAGAGGGGGAATTCAAGTAGCTGGTTGTAATTTTTTTAAACCATCTTCACAATTAATCTGATTGTAACATAAGCTTGTAAAATATTCCATTAATGAAGAAGACAACCCTAGCTTATGGTAAATACGTACTAAGTGTTTATAGTGCATTTCATATTTTACATGATTCCCTTTATAATTCTGCTTATCTTTTCATTCTAATTCCCTAAAGGATATATAAAAGAACCCCTAAAGAGAGTAATTACTGCTCTATTCCTTAAGCAAGGCTCCTTTTGCAAAAAGAAATCTGAGCTGCTTTCTAAAGAAGGCAGTTTTAAATAAAAATGCAAATAAGCTGCTTTGTAACCACATTAATTACCCACCTAGCCTCTTATTACCATGTTTGTATTGTTTGCAAACACTATTTACAGTCGTGTGGAAATTACCATTACTGGTCCTGAGGAAAGACTGTTGTTGGTAGGTTGTGCTTTGGAACCAATTAGAGTGAACCTTGTCTCCATTGAGGCTCCTGGGAAAAAGCATAGCCTTGCAATGTCAAATAATAACATTAACTCAGGCTACACAGGCATAGTGCTGTAATTATATTATTGGTCCTCTTTTGCTTCTCCAATGAATTTCATTCTCTGCATTTTTAAACTAACAGGCAGCATTGTTTCTTGCTAATGAATTAATACGTATTGTGGTATTTCTTAGGAAAGTCATGGTGAAATCTAGTGGGTCATTTTGTCCTCAGATTAGTTTTATTTTTGTAGAAAGAAAAACAAAAGTGTAATACTTGATGTAGTAGTTTTCCACGTAATAGACTTTCAGTGGCAGGGGAAAAAATGGTGTTTAGTCCATTTCATTAAGGTAAGTAAAAGTATAGAATATCTGTTAGTTGTAAGGAGTATATTGAGCTGGTGGTAACTGAACGCTCATCAGTCTTTAACACGTTGACTCTGTAGTCTTGTTTATAAACTGAAATGCAAGGATCTGTTGATAAGCTAGTATGTGGCTTTTTTTTTTCTTGCTTTTCCTTGTCACTTATGAAAAAGACCTTTACTCATATTGCTCCAGATTGAATGAAAACCAAAACAGATTGACAGGTTTTAATTTAATGTTTGTGTGTTTGGAGTTTTAAATGTTGTTTAGATTCTGAAGAGTTTAGTTTAGATCGCACCATCTGAGAGGTAAAGAACATGGTCCTATAGGATTTATCTGTCTGTTTTAGGGTTCTAACCAAGTTGTGAATATTTAAATTAGCCTTTTCAATTAGACAT
This sequence comes from Nothoprocta perdicaria, assembly GCF_003342845.1. Classification (NCBI taxonomy): domain Eukaryota; kingdom Metazoa; phylum Chordata; class Aves; order Tinamiformes; family Tinamidae; genus Nothoprocta; species Nothoprocta perdicaria. Next base: position 3,348,975 of record NW_020454982.1, read on the forward strand.
GTTTTTTTTCGTTGAGCTGAGTATGGGGAAGAAAAAGCAGAGAAGTTACTCCCCATCTTTAAAATAGACAGTATCTCTCTGCAATGCTGATGAGACTGCCATGGTTTAAAGACTATCTATTGCAGAAGACAAAAATATTAAGGTATGTATCAGTTTTGCTGTAGCACTGGATATAAAGACTATGCCACAAATGAAAAAGCGAAGTACTAACTCTTCAGCAGAGAATTAGGACTCTGCATAATTGTTAAGCAGTGAAAAAGAAGAGGTTGGTAGTTGCTGGCTCATCAATAGTTCTTCAGCAGCCAAATAAGCAGAAGCACTGATTTGGGTCATGGTCCACAACAGGTTGTAAAATTGAACGTAATTTGAGTTATATGACTACAGAGCAGCATGGATGATGTAAAACATCCATAGACCCAGTTCAAGAACAATACAGAAAACACCAGGTGAAGTCGAATGGCCAAGTAGAGTGCTCAAAAGCCACTGACTTCTTAGCTTGTCAGTGACTTTTCTAAATTTTTTGTGCTTGTGTAGTTGTACTTGTATTATCAGGGAGACTTTTTGTTGCTTACTTCTGGTGCCAGATAATAATGTGCAAGAGTGAATTGGTGACAACTAGGTCTTTTTTTGGTAGGAGATCATGTGTTCCCATCAGTTAAGTGATCCAATACGTACTAAGAAGATTCCTTGCACATTGAGTAAAATGAAGTGTTGTGCCCCTAAATATTATATAAGAAAGGTTATATTTTATCATTTTTAGCGAACTGTTCAGTAGTATAGCTATGTTTAATGTTATGAGTGCAAAAACATGAATGTATGTATTCATTCCTAATTAACTTGTGTAATTGTTTTATAATCTAGGTGTTTGCAAAGCATAACATGGTACACACCATTTACTGTCTGCTGTAGCTAATAAAAAATAATAGAATGAAATAAATCTTGAAACTAGCTTTAATTGTAAGTATAGATTAGTTGTAAATTATATCTTTGTTATGTTTATTTTTAATTCTGCAGTGTTGCAGGTTTGCAGAGCGACCAATTAGTGCAGTTATTCGAAGTAATGATGAGCTAATTGCTGTAAATGCTAAATGTTATTTCTCTGACAATTTAAAATAATGTACTGAGTTACATTAAAAAAAATAAAACTAGGGCTAGAAATAATGTGGAAAAAGGAAATGGTGACAATAAGGAGACCAGTTAGTGTTATAAAGGCTTTTTCAGCATTCAAAGTGATGATATAGATGAGGTGATTAAAAATACAAGAGGAGGAAGAAAGTATAACAACGAAGAATAAAACCTCCACGTCTTAATACCATTAGAAATCTGGACACAAATGAGGTAAACCTCTATATTCCATAGTGCATTAATGTGGGAAAAGTTGGGAAAAGGCAGTGCGACTCGGTTCATCTGAAGGTGACGGCTGCACGCGGGTGCTGCCTGGCTCCTCTCCGCGCAGCCTCTGCCCCTCGCAGCTCCTCTCGTGCCGCCGGGCAGCCCTGCCTGGAGGGCAGCAGCGCCGCTTCGGCCCGAGGCCCTGCCTGTTGTCCAGTTTGTTCTTGCGAATAAAGAGCAGAAAATGCCTCTAGCTGAAAGTAGAATGTTTTCTTTTCTGATGAACAGTAGTAGATCCAACCATTTTGAAAACTGTGTAGTATACCTATGAGAAATGAGCTCATTCACAGTGTTTCCTTGAGCATGTTCACTGTAAGAGATATTAATAGCTTCCTTTAGCAGTGTCCCACTTAGACTAACTTTGAAATGCAATATTTCATTTTGTCCTGGTTAAATTAAGTGCGCGCTCTCTCTCTTTCTCTCTCTCTCGTTCTTTTCTTTTTTTTTTTGTGAAATGGCATGAATAACTACAGGGAACAAACACTATTTTATGCTTCCCTACTACTGTAGGGCAAAAAAATATTCCAGATAGGATTCATGAATTAAATGGTCTTTTTAGTCCAGAATTGATGTACTTCCAGGTGAGTGCAGATTCAGTAATGGAGACTGGTGACACATGATTATCCACTTCAAATAATGAGAAATTGCTAGAAATTGTTTGAAATAATGAGAAATGTGAAGCTGAAAGTTCTGGAGTCTGTTGATGTGAAACCAGTGATAAGTTGGATTTTGATACCTTCAGTACTTTGTATTATACAGTGCTAGTCTTCCCTCTGCTGCCTGAGGATGAAATATGGGACAAATTCACCCACTTCTGGTGGGAATATATGTAAGGTCCACAAAAATAAAACCTCCTGCACCAGCAATTCAGAGCACTGGCCAGGCTGAAAAAAACAACGCACAAACCTGAATGTCCCAGACACTCCAGTTCATCAATTTGGTTGTGTTATGGCAGAAATCATTGCAACTTTGATAGATTTACTTATAAAGACTTGCTTCAATATTTGAAGTACATCTATTCCAGCATTCCTCACTTCAAGCTCGGCTGTGGCGCAAGATGAAAGAAAAATTAAATTGTATATTGAAGAGCTGTTAATTGAACTGCACTGCATTTAGCCAAGGGAGCATCAGCTTCAGGCAGTCAATACTACAGAGAATTTTTAATGTACTGTATCACTAGATTGTCAGCTTGTATTGGAGAATGCAAAGAGGCTGCTTTGACTAGTGATAAGCCCTGGAAACTTTTAAGTTGTTGAGGGGAGAAATGTTATTTTGCTTTGATATGTTGTGACAAAGTTGCTGGTAGAACCAGGAGCAACATTTTTAGGTGAATTTTATTTGAGTATTATTTCTATTGAAAAAAAATCTGATTGCTAGATATTTGTTCTTTAAAGGATACAACCTTTGCACATTTAATGTGGGATAACTGAAGTTCCACAAAATTCTAGAACTTGCATAAATGTTACTTTACAATTTGAGTAGCTCTGAAAGTCTCATTTAAAAATATTAGTTCTCTCCAGATCTAATTCTAAAAAATAGCATATCAAAAAGCTTTAGAAAAATATTATCTTCCTGTCCTAAGGCACTGGTAATTTCTTTTGTAGTTAATCTTTTCACTGGAATTTAGTGCATTTATAGTTAAAGATTCTTTTAACAGCTAAATTATTTAAACACGTCTTTTTGGGATAGCATGGTCTGTTTGGTGTTAAGTATGAAATACTTTTTATTTCATTTTCTGCGCTGATAAAAATGAAATAACTGGAGGCACTTGTAGAGCCAGAACAGATTTAGGGCTATAATGTTAGATTAAAGATATGCTATTCTAAGACACAGCTTATTACAGCTGTCATGCTTCAGGATAAGTTTCCTCTTACTTGTGGTGGTCTTGCATTGCCTGAAGTCCACCTTAAAAATAGTCAGAGCAAGTTTGAAACTTGCTTCTTCGCTTAACTCTTCTTGGTTGTCTGTTTTGGGGTGATTTCCCTGGGTGTGCGGTAGGTCCCGGGAGGGTGGCAGGCTGCCTGGTGGCATGTGCTGCTGGTGCACGGCCGTGGCGGAGCAGGAAGGTCTTGCTTCAAGGATGGGTTTAATTTTGCCACTTGTAGCAGTTCTGTTGCAACTGGAAGTAATTGGCGGCTTTATGCCCCAACCTGATGGTTAGGTGGTAGGGGAGGTCCAAGCCAGTTGTATGCAGGCCATGTACTACAACTAGTAGCTCTAACAAGAGCAGTGACCTGAAAAGATGTTTAAGAATGGAAAGATAGTCTTCACTATCTTTCAAAATGAAAGCTTCAAATGATTCTTTCCCCATAGACTCCCTAGAATGGTAAATGTGTGACTTCAAAAACAAAAAAAAAAGCAATAAAGCAATGCTCGGAGTAGCTATCTGACTGTGCTCTATTAATTCCTACCTTTCTGCAAAAAAGGTACATGGCCAGCTGTGTCAAGAGATCTGCATCCTTGGACGCAATGGGTTTTTTGCAGAAGTGTCTACTTTGTACGAGTTTGAAAGCTATTTAAACAGATTTCAGCTTTTGATTTTATAGCACATTGTTTCTCAAAGTTGAGAGGTAACAAGATGTTGCCTATGTATTCTCTCCATACCTAAGTATGGAGAGAATTGTATTTGTTTTGTAGAGTTGGTGAAATACTATCATGAAAAGATAGTGGAGCTGCTTTTTTTCTTTTTTTTTTTAATGTTCCATATAAAGGTTCTATGCTGTTTCCTACAGTGTAGAAAATGACAAGAAGGGATATATATTGTCTTATGGGCCCTTTGAGAATTCCTGTTTGGGTCTAAGTAAAAGTGTTAGTCAATTTAAAGAGCATCTTATAAATGTTTGAACTCGGGCTTTTGTGGAACTAAAACTTTTTAACACTTGTGCTAAGAACCTAATGGCTATTGCAAGGTAACATACCTAAAATATTCTTATGAAAATTGCATATAGCAAAATCATTATGTCTTACAACTCTTGCAGTTTGAATATTTGCTTGCAACAAGGTCTAGAAATGTATTTCTTTTGCTACATTTGTCCATGTGAGATGTAGTATTTGACAGTGTAACTACATACAAAAATGTTCAAGAAACCATTTACATGACAGCTTGACAATCAGTGTAATTAAGAGAATTGTCTGAGGCTCTAATGAATGCAATAAAAGAGGAGTCAGCTTGAAACCATGCAGAAAATAACTAAAATTCATCTGTTTTTTTTTTTTTAAGGTAGGGTTTATATTTTCTAACTGTATGTAACATAGCATGTGGCTCTCTGATGCCAGGATCTAATTCTGAGATTTATAACAATTTCTGTTATAATATACAATTATAACAGAAAATAATGTGGGCTACATAAAAGTAATTCTAGTAAGGTAGATGGAAGTTGAATTTTGTAACCAATAATGTGATGTAGATGACTAGCAACAGCAGCTCCTGCTACTGCATTCACTTTTGCTCATATAAGGTTGAGAACTTTCTGTTTTGCCTTCCACAAAGTGGAAGGCAAATTGCTTTGTGGGGCAATTATTATTCTTTGATATCTTTAGTTCAGAAATGATAATAATTATAAAAAGCTAGTATTTAGTGTGTGGAGCAATATTTAAGTTTATAGTATCTTGCTATGCAGAAATAAGTGTTTCTGGTGTTAGAAAAAGAAATCTCTGAAGGGTTGTATTTATGTAGCTTTCTCTTAAAAATAGTTAATGAAAAGACCTTGTTGAGAACACAAGTGGCAGGACTTCACTTGAAACCTGGACTTACAAAGAGAAGTTGGCTGCTTTCCTGTACCTCTAAGACAGCTAAAGTTTAAATATTAATAGGCTTTAAGAGGTGTTTTCTTTTTGCCTTCCCACCTCCCTCCCCCCCCTTTTTTTTGTCTTTCTAAGAGCTAATTTGTGCAGACTCCTAATCTCTAGGCTATCTGATTAAAAGTTGTATGCTAGATGTTTCTTTATGCAGTATGGCTGCATGGGGCAATATCTTTAAAATGTAAAAAAGCCTACAAAATGCACAGTCTGATAACAACAACAAATTTAATCTAAAGTGACAACTGGGAGACTTTCCCAGACGTTTTTCTCTTTAATGTAACATGACTTTAAATTGATGCAGTCCCACAGTGATTGAAAAACTCTCAGAGCTTGTCTCCCATGATTACATTTCTGATCTGTACAACTTAATTTTTTAACTGGGTGAATCCTACTTTTGCGAATGAGCAGTTTGTTTATGTTTTAAGAGGGTGAGTTTCACTGATGCGAAGGCAATGAAATTGTAATACAATGCAAAAAGGAATATTCCTGATGGTGATATTGGTCAGTGCATCTATTCTTCGTCTGAAAGTTGTAAAAGTTCTCATGAATAAGGCTGACATTTTATTGAATTTTGGTTTATATTGATCTTATAAATCTACTGTTAAATTAACACAGAGCTCAATCAAGAGTAGTTGCACCTTACCTAACATTATCCCATCCCAAATATCTTTTAAAGGTTTTAAAATCTATGTGAAGTTCTCTATATCTTAGTAGTTTTCAGTCTTTTTGAATTTTATTGAAGATACCTGTTGTGTACTGCCTAATAAAACAAACAAAACAACTTTTAGATTCTCTAAGAGCTGTTTTAATTTTTCTAAAACAAACAAAAAACCAGTTCATGAAAAACTTCATTGTGAAGCAAGTCACTTAAATTATGAGCTGAATTAGTTTGTGTACATATTTTACAGAGAGAAGATATGGAGGATAAAGTTACGGTATTGTTGTTATTCCTTGATTGCATCTGGATCTTTGGCTGTTGACTGACATTTGCATTTCCAGTTATAATTTAAGTAATAGTAAGTAAATTAACAGAACTGTTGAAAAGGGAGCACAGCACTTCTACACAAGGATTTTTCTTACTGCTTTCTCTCCATGGTTACTCCACATCCACAGCTGCTGAGCTGGTGTGATAATACAGTGTCCGCAAGGTAAATACCTGAGTGAAACGGGAGTCCCCAATGGGAGGGGAATGAAGCTGGCAATTGGGTTGTGATTATGGGCATGCTGGAAATAGAAGGTGAAAGGAGGGGAATGTTTCTAGATATGTAGAAAAGACAGAGAAGTCTAATAAACTATGCCGTGGTCTTTTTTTAGGTTATAGTAGGAAAACTATGTGCAGAAGAATGTGTTATAAATGGCCTATAGTCAGTTTTGTAAATGTACAAATACTAATAATTTGCTAATTTCTATATTGCTACACTCTGAAAAAAAATGGTGCCCATTAGTAGTGCAGTAACTGGTTGGTATCTGTAGGAAATAGAAGAATCGAGTGGACTGTAGCAGCACTCTACTGTGATGCGCACTGTGGTCATTTGTCTGGCCGTGTGTCTGAGTGTCTGACTCCAAGGTATGGTAGAACAGTCAAGGATTCACAAGACTATGAATTTAATCCATAAAACAGTTAACAGTATGCAAGACGGATAACAAGCATACTATGTATTTCCTCCTGAAGGAGGAAGCAGCAAGGTGAATGTTGTAGTCCTTAGGAATGTTTCAGCTGTCTATGAAAAATGACCAAGTCTGAAAGTGCTGGAGGAAGAAAAATGGGATGACAATTTTGCTACAATGTCAAGTACTTAGATCCCTGCAGTACTAAGTAAACTAGATGAAAATGTATTAGCAGATTGAGATAGGTAGTAATGTCCTTCTCATAAGCCTTAGTAATGAAGCATTTAAGTTGTTTTTTCATTGCTTTAATACAAAAGTTAGTGTTTTGCTGTTAACATCTCAGATGGTACTAGCTGATTTTGATTTTTGTTTTTCTTCAATCTGGCAACTTTGTATTCCCTTGTCTAGTTTAACTTGCATAACCTACTATGAAGAGGTATTTCTTTCATTATACCTCTACACTTAATTAACACCTCAGTACCACTAGGAACTGAGTGGTTGTCTTGTGGATATGAACAGGTAATCGGCCAGTATGAACATCTTTCTAGACCCTGCTTAACCTACCAAAAAAAAACCCTGGAAATGATATACATGTAAATGTCAGGATATGTAATTGTATTTTAAACTAGTTGAGCTACTGTAGCTGTTCAGATGTAGAGGCCTAGGATTTATAAATATTGGAGAATGTGTTATCCAAACAAGAGGAGTTTGCTTGTAAGAACCCAGTGAGAACTCTGCTGTTCAGGAATGATTTTCAGAATTATTTTATTTCTGCCTATTTAGAGGAAAGTAAATATTTTCTGTTCTATTGCCTTTTATCTTTTGGGGAAATTTGAGAACTTAGTGTTTATTACTAGACGTTCCCATCATCTCTGTAACTTGCATTGTATTTCAGGAATCTGTTCTATGTGTAGTGCTAGCCTATTGAAAGGGTGTCCTGGAATATTCAAAGCTGGGTGATCAATGTTGCATCTCAAATAGTTCAACCACATCTTTGGAGTCTGATTCAAAATGCATTCAGCTAAATTATTCAGTTAGTGGGCTGTGCTCCTGAGGTCTCATGTGGAATTGGAAGGAATTACTGTTTTTTTTTCCAACGGTGAACCCTGAAATAACTCACAGTTTTCATTGTTTTCTCCTGCCAACTTGTAGAGAAGGGAAGTGGTCAGGGAATTTGAGTAATCATGACTCCAATGTATGCTTACCGCTAATTCCCACACACTTACAGGGAACGTGTCTTGACAGAACTGCTTTCTGTGGCAAGTGGGTGTAGATTCTTTTGCACAGACTTTCTGTATGCTCTCTCTTCTCCTTTATTCAGAGGTTTGCATTTTGTGGCCTAACCTAGCCTATCTTTACTAAGGTGACTGTGGGTTTGTCTGGATTTGCCCTACAGGTTAATTTTAATTAGATATAAAGGAATGAATGCATTAAATTATTTTGATGAAAATTCTTGCCCCGTCATTAACAATGAGTTAAATGAGCTAAAACTTCCCTCTAGTTCCCTATCTTTTGGTGAGGAAACAAAGCAGTTCTTTGCATGATTAAGATTTGCGGTATCAGGCCTGAAATTAGAAGTCATAATAATGTATGCTTTATAATTTGTGTAGTTTTAACTCCTGCGTGATCATTTTTAAACTGTTTTTCAGCATTTTAATTTTTCCTTTTGGTTTCAGTCTCTGACATCATAAGTTTTCATCTATGTCTTTATTTTCCGTATAATATTTCCTATATTGATACCACAGGGAAAGCTGACCCTGAAACTTTCCTTAAGCTCTTCAAAAATTGTGGTTGCTTTTAGGCTCATCAACTGAATATGAACTGATGATAGGCAGTGATGACTAAACTACAGCAAGGTGTATGAAAACATTTGGAAAACCACAAGGTAACAAGCTAATCCCTTCAGTCATCTGAAGTATGTCGGGAGTTCAGACAGCTTATTACTAGTAGCAATTTTACAGTATTTTTATTAGCATTACAGTATAACAGCAGTTTTGACAATAACAAATACAGAGTGTTAAAGAGATGGCAAAGGTCGCTTTCTCTTGGAGAGAGATTACCATTCGGGTGAAAAAGAATGAGGAATTAAAGCTTGTTGTTATTAGATCTCTCAGCCAAACCTCACAATACATAATTCTATAACAAGATGATTTTTTGGGTGTTGACCTCTTGAGCATTTCTAATCTTGCTTGTTACATCCTTGTTAGTGTGTGCAGTGAAAAGGGCTCTCTCTGCCAACCTGGAGTGCCAAAAATTCAGATATGCTTTAGTGTCCTGAGGCCTTTTAAAAGAAAGGTGCACTCTTGCGGTATGGATTTTATTCATTTAGCATTCATCTTTATTATCTGCCTTGCAACTGTGGAATCTCGTTAGGTGTTGCAAGGTTTGTTTTCTTTCGGTGAAGTTGCAGATATGCTATTATCTCTGTTTTTTCTGGTGTGATTGGTTTCTGTATCTTTGAGTGTCAGATCCATCAGGGTTGTTTTGGTTTCTTTGGAACATGCAGAACAGAACAACCGAGGTGGCATTTTGGAGATCAGTGGGTGTCTGACGAGAGGTATTTTCTTTTTCGATTCAGATTCATTCTAGGGCACAATAAAATCTAGCATAATTGGTTTTAACAGTGTGGATGAAAATGGCAGTTTATTTAAAATGTTGGGAAACACAAACTGTAATGCTAATGCTTTAAGAGTAATAAAGGTGCATATTCTGCTGAACTTCAGTGATTACTTGAGGGGGTTTTCCTTTGCAACATGGTATTTTTTCTAGTTTATATTCTTCACAGACTGCTGACCACAGTGACAGTTTTGCTGTTCTCGTATAAAATAGCTCACATGTGTGTGCACCTGGTCTTCATTATTGTTACATTGCATGTATGGTAATGGCAGAAAATTTTCTTTTGTAATTTCTGCTGATGACGCTTTGTTTTTGGTATAGTACTTAAAAAAAATATATTTTTCATTAAATGCCACTATCTATTAAGCAGCACTAGCAGGCAAAAGGATTGTACAAAATGTTCTGATCATTTTCATACCAAAAGTTTACATGCTTATAAAAATATTGACTTTTAAGCTTGTAAAAATATGACCATTCTTTTTTTACCTTACTGAGGCAAATGTGTTTACAATAAGAAAATAAAAATAAATTTCAAAGAAAAATATGAAATAAGATCCTTCGGTTAATATATACTAGCTAAACAGAATGGAAGCACTGAAATACTTTTTTTTTCTTAAGAAAAAAGAGCCAAATTAAATGTATATTGATTCAAATCTAGTTATGGCTAATGAATACCAGTAAGTATTGAACTTTAGTGTGCCAAGACTAAAGTTGGCTCACTGTATATTAGAATTTTTTTTTTGTTCTCGTGTTGATTCTCTTTCTTACAAAGACTTCTGCTGGAAGTGTGGCAGTTCTGAGAAGTTAATCCCAAACCTACAACTTTAATTATACCCTTTGCTGCCAAACAGAAAGGTGGTGTGCGGGTTGGTTGGTTGGTTGGCTAAAGGTTGGGCAATTCTGGGGCCCCAGTCTCTAGAGGGATGACTGCAGCATCTGAGTCCATGTGGGGTCTCCGAGTGCCATCTCTTACACAGCTAATACTTCATTTCAATGCCAGATGTTGGCAGGGTTTTGGCTGTAACTTTTTCTGGAGTGGTAGTTTTAATATCTAATTCAAGCCAAAGAAATCTGGTAGTTAAACCTAAGAGTTCTGAGCATTGCCACCAGATGTCACACTTTTGTTAGAAAAGTCTGTGCAATGACACAAATATCTGGAAAATAACTTACATAGCCCTAAAAGGTGAAAATGTAGGAAGCCATGAAAGCAGTGTCTTTAGTCCCAGCTTGGCTTTCTTAAATGTGATATACTGGCAGAGCCACTAGTATTTCCATGTTTGACAGTATTTTAGCTTTTCCAGCTGGAAAGACTTTAACAGATTTTAGCTCTTTCAGAGGGCCACAGGTACCTGGGTTTATAACATGGTGGCTGAAAGGGATATGTCTTTAATCTAGCTTACAGAAACAGAGGACACATAACATGATTCGCATTTCCTTGTGGAGGGTAAGATCCACATGCTCACACACAATTGTGATATTACTTTTGTTTCTTTGTTTTCTGTTTTGATCAGTCCCCCAAAAGTGTTTTTTCATCTGCTTTAATGGAATTATCTGTTTGCGTTATATTTTTAATTGTTGAATTCAAAGGCACTGTATCTTACTCTAGATGTCCTGATTTTAAAACTTGTTAGAGAGTAAGAGGATATCCCAAGGCAGTGTATTTTGTATTGTTTCTTTTGTGTTCTTTTGTATTTCTTTAAAAAAGAATACAACTATTTTTGTATTCCTTCCTGAGCATTAGGGAGTGAGAATTCTGTTTCTGTGGATATGAAAGTATAGTCTTTAATTATAAAAGATGTATTTGGGTTTTTTTTGCCTCTGGACCTCTGCCATAGCTTGTTTAGGCAGGATTTGAAGACTTGAGGAACAATAGTGGCCTGTGTTGGTGTGACCAAGATGTGTTAGTAGCAGATAGGTGACCCTAGGAACACCAGCTAATGTAAAAATATTGGAGAACATAATAATAAAAAATGGATTTGCCAACTGCTTGTTGGTGATGGGATATCAACAACTCTAAATCTTGGCTTTAGTTCCCTTTCCTGAAGGAGAAGATCTCTTTACAATTTCTTTTTGAGTTCCCACCTCTCTTCTCTGATTCTTTTCCCCTTGAACATATAGCTCCTTCCTTATTGCAGCCTTGTTTTGCCTAAGAATTTAACCTACCAAGGTAACGTGAAGAGAAAAAGCTTCTTTTGGAGAATTGCAGACTGTTTTGGATATGTCTGATTCAAAGCTTTAATGTTACTTTTAATTAGTTTATATTTTTATATATATTTATAATATGCATTAATACATATTTATACAGAGTGAGTGTGAGATGTATGTGTATTAATAGATTATAGTTTAATGTTATATGGGTAAAATACTCATAATTTAGATGCATGGGCATGAAGGCTGCCTATAGCCAGTTTGCTCACCTTCCCTCATGAATGAGGTTTGCATTTTTTTGACCCTGCAAGTATACAAACTTTGCCAGTAAAGTACACCCCATTTATGGGTCACTAATTTTCTCTTTCTTCATATCCAAACAAGAGACTTTTAAAGAAAACACTCATTTAACACAAGTGTTATTTTCCTTTTACTGTAGTGATTCTTTCCTTCTAAGAAGATTGTGGGATCATGTGGGCAGAGAAATATTCCTTGTCTTTTGTCAAGAAACTGTCAAACATTCATAAAAATATGCTAAGCACTTTAAATAACGTTTCTGCCCTGTTTTACAAAAACATTGTAAATAGGTGTATTTCTGCACTCTGTAATAATATATATGCACAGCTTTAACAAGTGTGGGGGTTGTGGAAGAAAAAGTATTTAAAGAGAAAAAAAACTTATCCTAGCAGTAGGAAAGCAATCAGAGTTGGCTGCTTATTGTGATGAAAGGCATGAGTGTGCAAATATGAAGCAACTATTCTGCAGTAGAGTGGAAGCCCGGTAGCGAAGCAGAGATTGCACCATGGAAAACCTGGCAATTTCTTGTAGATGTTTAAGTGTTAAGATGTTAGGGGGTCCAGTTCTTTCGTAAGTCTGTTTAATTCTCAAAAGTATTCAAAGCTTCAGTATATCTGGCTTGTGTTTCTAAACTATTATTTCAGTTTTTTAATGTAGGTGAAAACCATTCAGAGGTTAACTTCAGCTTTATTGGATTATTTGTTATGAAAGATGACCTGAGATTTAAAAACTTCATAAAATATCGTTTTTGTTTCCAGCAGTCATTTAAAATAAAAGCTGGTGAGATCTTGGCAATGTAACTTAAACATTTTTGCATTATTTTTAACTCACTTGAAAGTTGATATACTGCCTTTTTGACCTGATTGCTGTTAATTTAAAAAAAAAAAAAAAAAAAAAAAAGCTACATTCTTTGGCAAATACTAACCACTGTGTGTGGTCTAAATAGATATTCAGCTAACACTGAGCCCTGCTTGGATAAAGAGGTCTCTTTCCACACATTTCATAAGCTATAATGAACATTTTTATTAGTGGTTTCACAAAACACTGCGAAGTTCCAGTAAAAATACAGCCCAAATCCATTTGTACGCAAACCATTTAGCATGTAATGTTCCTTCGAATTCTGTTCTTTGTTGCAGTGAACATCTTATTTCCTGTTTCCAAACTGAAAGATTCTAAACTTTTAGCAATCTAGTTCATCAGTTTTGAAATGCTGTCTATGGAAAACCATATGGAATGCCAATAATTTGGTAAATTATTATCTAATCTTGTATGTATTTGCTCAGTCTAGAAATGAGTGGACTACGTTTGGGAACCTTTCTTTAGATATTGTATTTTCAAATTAAAACGCTGCTTGCATTTTTTTCTCTAGTAGCAGGTTAAGAAGAAAGCCAAATGCCTGACATATGGGACAGTCGTATACGGAACAGCTTGTTTTCTGGTTCTCAAATGATGAGGGCTAGGGAGTATACAAATGTACCTGAAGATGTAAGCTGTGTTTGTCTGCTTTTCATTCTCAAAGCATATGCAGGGCTACATCCTACATATGTTTGTCAGAGTGATTAATGGCTTGTATCCATACATTAGAACTGAGACTATTAAGATTTATATCTTTTTTTTGTTTTGAAAAACAACATCAAACCCATAAATATATTCTAAATGTATTCCATCTGATGAGCTTATGACCTGTAGTGGACACTTATAGTAAATGACTAAATCCATTTGGAGGGTTTTTAAAAGCTATTAAATGCACTTTAATGTCATAAGATGTCATGAGCTATGTGTGTAAAGCTGGTATTTATGTTTGAGACACTACTTAAGAACTGAAAAGGTGTATTTTGCCAAAGGTGCCTGTATCTTCTTTCGTTTCTGAACTGAGAAATGCATTACAAATGCTTGTGAAGGTCAGGATAAATTAATACGAGCACTGAATGTCCAGACTTCTCATACAGTTTATTTACATAGTTTACTCAAAGTTCCATAGTGATGGCTCATGGATGATATAGCATAGTAATAGAAGTTCTGTAATTTACTCCTGAAGTAGTCCAACAAGATGTCTAAATTATGTCCTTCCTTTAAAAGATGGTACTAATATTTCTAATGTGGCTTTCTGAAAATTACCAGTGATGTTCATGGTTTACAATCGTGTGCCTATTCTATCTTTTTTACAGTTACTTTTCTCTTTTCCCTTCTCTTGGTTTAGTTTTTTGCCTGTGTGCTGAAATATTTTTAATGTTATTTTGATCAATTCCCAGTTTAACATGTGGCAGATGTTTTTATATGTTACATATAATGCTTTATATATTTTAATGTAACTGTCCTGACAGTGCACAGTAGTCAGTGACAGTGTCTAGTTTATGTAAGGGGGTATTGAATGACGGCAGACTTTGTTAGTGTCTCTGAGCAGTGTAATTGCCAGCATCTCTGCACTTCTGTACGAAGTACCTGCTTAAGGCCCACTGGGGCCGAGAACATTGTTTACTCTACTCTTGACTCCTGCAATATAACAATAAAAAAGCGATTAAAATTTAAGTAGTCATGAGAGATTTTCTCTATTTCTAATTTCTTCAATGTTGTTGCACGTTAAAACTGGATCATTGCATAATACTGTTGTGGTAAGTGTTGCTGCATTACCTTGGTTAGCAACCCACAGAAGTAAGTCTAGTCCAAATGTGCTGAGTTCAAAGATTGTTTAGCATTATGGTTGTTAATTGTTTTCTCCGTAGACCTCTATTTTCAGGTAGTTAGCATACCACAAAAATCTTTTGCAAGACAAAACTTAATATTCAGTTTCTCATATTGGAGTGTGTTTTCAAATTCATTTTGGAGGCGATAATGATTAAAGTAAATTTCACAAAGGCAGCCAAAAAAGTTTTCTAAGTGTCTGCGTTCATCTTGCAAATAATATTTGTTTTAATATATAAAAATTTTATTAAACTTAGCATCTGCTAATATGATCTGGTTGATCTTAAAATTATTTTGCTATATCAGTAATATGCTTTTGAAAACATACTGCTTTTAGGTAATGTTCTTGAATATAATTGATATAAATACTAATAAATATAAATGAATTTGGATTAAGTACCTTGTCTTACAATAGTGTGTGATATATTCACATGAGGCTAATTTAAACTGTCATCCTAATTTGCAAAAATACACTATCAGCCCTGTTGTTAGATTAAAAAAATCTGAATATGTGGTAGCTCTGGATTTGTGAATCTGATGCAATTAGTAGAACTAATGCATAGTAGATGCATAGAACTGATGCATAGTAGAACTTTAGTTCAAATTGTGCTGAAATGAGAGAGAAACCTATTTTAGATCTGCAGCTGTCTGGCTGAAGTCCTACTACAAAATGAAGGACTATCTTTGCTGCTCATTGCAGGATCTGAGCAAGGTAGACTTGGAAATAAGCTGCTGTGTGTGCTATCTTTTATCTGATGCATCTCTCCAGTTGGTTTGTTTTGGTATTCTTTGGGGGATGAGATTGGGTGCCTGAAAGTGCTCGAATAAACTTAAAAAGTAGTTACTTTTTAGTTTGAAAATCAGAATTGTCTGTAATTTAGGGGTAGGACTGTTTAGTCCTGACAGGAGATATCTCAGTCCATGTTGGAAGTCCCTCTTTAATAGCCTAATAGCCAGGCGTCTGGGCTGGCATAACATCTTCATCTCTGTAGCCAAGGAGCTGGAAGGGTGCTGGGTCCTTTCCAGGGCATGCAGCATGGGTGCCATCTTGAGAGGTCATCACTTTATCTCATGTTATCTTGTGGTATAGGTGTTATGGAGTTTGAGTACTTGCAGGCATAAAATCAATGCTCCACAACCTCAGTACCCAGTAGTTTCTCTTGCCTGGGCAGGTTGTATCTGAAAATGGAGCATAGTAGTATTGAACATTATTTATTATCTGTTTGCCCACATAGTTTCATCTAGGTGTCATCCTCAATTTTTCCCTGCTTTCTTAGTGATCTTTTTATAAGAGCTGAAAATTCTAAGGATGTCAGGTTAAAGACTTTTTTCCTAAAATACCAGTGTATTCAAAACCAGAAGAAGGCTTTTTGAGATTCTGTTCCAAGACAGGCAGACGCGCGCATACACACGCGCACACATACACACTTGTTCATAAATGTCTGGCAAACTGCACGGATATTAGACTACATAGTTTGCCTTTCCTAAACAAGACAATTTTCACACACATAAGTGTGTTCTTCCTATTAATTAAAGATAATGATGTTAGATTCTCCCAAGCAAAAGCTGGTGCCTCATGTTGTACAAAGCTTTTGTAGGAAGAAAGTTTGATGTGAAATTGTAAATGTCCTCTAAAATGTGGAACTCCGCAGTCGGAAAAGTCTCAGTCTGCTGACATTCTTGCTATTTTCATTATTTCCAGTGAAAATTCTCATAATGCACACATCTGCTTCATATGGTTGTGCTACATATATGTTGAATATTTACAGCACAAGTGGGTCTAATTACTCTTGATAGATAAAAATCTCAAGCGAAGTGGATACAATTCTACTGTAAAATGGCCTAGAATAGCATTAGTCTGAAATATTCATTAGCCTAAAATAAAAGAGAATCTCTAGAACCCAGAGCACTTCTCTGAAGGCATATGTGATTATTTTATTCTGCATTAGTTTCACTGATGGCACATTGTTAAACACAATGAGATAGAAGATATGAACAAATTTGTATTTTAGCCACTGATTTACAGTTCTGCAACATGTAGATGTTTAATATGAGGATGCTTCCATTCTCAGATAGGATGGTATTATTTAAAATTGATTACTGCAATTCATAGCAGCCTGCCAAATTACTAATGGAAGCCATTTGAATCAATTCTCTCATATAATTTAAATGCCATTTCACTGCATATAGTTTAACCAGGAAAGAATCCCAGCTTGCAGCCAGCAAAATTAATTATTTATTATTCTTTTCATAAATATTTTCCTGGTCCAAAATCATAAAACAAAATAAATGCTTATACTCTGAAACTTTATTTTGTTTTTGAACATTTCAAATGGCTAATTTGAGAAATGTAGTAGTATTAGTTTTATTAGTTTTTACTTATGCCTATCAAAAAAACCCATTTACATCTGCATGTCAGGGCACTTTCCCCTTACCTGATAGCTTTTTGTGGAGTGTGCATTTAAGGCTAAATTACAAATTGGATTCTGCTGTTAACTGAGGGCCTATTCAGCAAAAATTATATATAGGCTTTTTTTCAGAAGGTCATGGAATCTGGCTCCTTCATTGCTGGCGTGATGAAGCAGGGAACTCCTTTTGGACCCAGAATAATTTTAGTGGGGATCTGCCTGGGCATTCCACAGTGCAGCTGTCTGATGGTAAAGACTTACTGTGTAAGATTTTATTTGCTATAGCCCTCTAATTGGTCACTGAAGAGTTGTCCTATGTATGTGATAATTTTATTATTTTTTTTGTTTGAGAATAAATTGTATTATGCTTGTGAACTGGTAGTAAATTATATATTATTGTAGCTTAAAAATAAGCATTCTCAAGTTTGGCTGGTTTTGGCAAAGATTTTGTAGAGTCAGCTCTATATAGGAAGAATATCTTTTAATTTCATGCTTTGCTTACTCATCTATTATACTGCCAATTGCAACTACTGTGGTGCCAAGCAAGTAAAATATAGATCATATGAAAATACAGAGCAATGTTGGTGCTGCAGCAGCATAGGAAGTACATTCATACAGCTGCTACTCTTCAATTGGAAACAGCATATTGAAATCCTCTCTGGTGGTCTATAGCTGCTGTCCTATGTGACAACCCAAGAAACTTACAAAAAGATACCACTGTATTTTCTTATTTTAACTCAATTAAAAAAGCATATTTCAATGTCTGTTGCTCATATATGATGATGGATTTTGGGAGAGTTAAAATATGTCTGAAAATTAATCAACCTCAATTGACCTTTTTCACTCAAGTTGTGATATGCAAGTTGACCTTGAGGTGTGCTAATAATATATGTCAAAGATATTTAGCAGGCTTTTGCCATGAGTGCCTATATAGATACATCGAGCATGTGACTGGACTCTGATTACGGACCTGAAGGCTCTTTCACCACAAAATATGTGCATCAAGTCAAAAAAGGTCAGCCTGCAATAAGGGTATTTAAGAAAGCTTCAGCTGCATTGGCACACTTGGAAATCTAATACCTGTTTAAGCAGGAGGGTCTTATAAGAAGTCTGGTGAATATATTCAGAAGACTGAAATTTCCCAAGTAAGAAGAGGAGAGAAAAATCTTAGTAAGTTTAGTTGAAAATGTGGAAGAATCCTTGGTCCTGAATGTAAACTGAAGGAATTAAATGTCACATCTCCCAAAACAGAGGAGTTAGCTGGTGTTGTATAGGTGTTGCTTCCCCTCTCCCACCAAGAAAGTGCATAAAAAAGCAGGACTATAATGGGTGCGATTGAGGCACCATTTTTTGTCAGGGAAGGAAAAGCTTTATGGTAATGGGACTGCGCTGGTTGGTTTATTTTTTCTTGAGAGTTACTGCTTTTGTAACATGAGCTTGGTGGAAGAGAAATGGGACCGAAAGCAGACCTGGAGAAAGCGAGCGATCCGTCTAGCAGATGGGGATTATGGAATAGCGGGGCTGCCCTCCGCCTTAAAGAGGGCAGCAGCTCCTCCCTTAAACCTAAGGGTTTTTCTAGAGGCAACTGAGCCCTGTTTTTATGTTTTTGATAATACTATCAGGGCTTTAAGGAGTCTGCCTCTTTCTCCTGTGTTTGAGGATTGTGAGCGAAGCAGGAAGCACTTTATGGGCCAGCCTGGAGGGAGCTGCAGTGACCTGTGGGTTTGAGATGCAAGAGAGAAAAACATAGAAATGGGAAAGGGTTGAGCGTTCAGAGACTGGTTTTAGAGGAAAAATAACAGGCTTATAATTTCATGTCAAAAGGCATCAGTTTGAAGTTGTTAGACGTTAAAATGGCTAATGCTTCACAAAGCTGGCTGTAGACTGTGCAGTGGTGTTTGAAGTCAGTCAAGAAGTGCTCTGTGCTGTGGCAAGTCTTTGGAGGCCTGGGCCTCGTCACGGGGCTGCTTTGCCCCGTCTCAAGGCACAGCGGTGGTGTTTGCTTTGATGGTGCCATTGGCACAGCCCTTGTGCTCCTCAGCAGCAGTGTGGCCTTTCAGGCAGGATCAGGAGAATGGATTAATGAACAGAGTAGCAGCTTGAGTCTTTTGAAACATTATTTTTCCTTATTTCTCTTCATATTGCAAAACAGATTTCTGTATATCCAGAGATTAAAGCCTTCAGTGATAAAGTGAAGAGACACTCACTTGAATGAGAATAATTTCTTTCTATGAATTCTTCCTTTATCCAAGTAAATGAAGTTTAGGGAGATTTGCTGCCTTATTTTGTCAGGAATTTTCAATCTGAAGGGAAAAGAAATGGAACAAGACCTTCTGTTTCTAAATATCGAAGGTTATAACATTCTGTAACTGGAAACGTGGTTCTCTGTTATGGTAATGTTTGCTCCAGTTGCTGATTTCTGAATACTACGAGGATAGTTTGAATATATGTCGTGCCATTGAAGTGTTTTTCCTGTGATAAATTTTCCTATGGTAAATGTGCTATAGAAAGATTTTTTTTAACTCTTTTTGTAAAGTTTTGAAAGAAATAAAATTTACAGCTGTTGAGGAACGTAGTTTTTACAATACTGGACCTTATCTTCTCAGTAACCATTTTTTTTATGTCTCAGAACTCTCATTAATTTTTCACAGGCTTGTGATGGATAGTTTTTATTTATTCACGTCTGAGGTTCTGTTGTGTGAAAAGGACTCATTTTATAACATTACATATTCATGGCTTGGGATAGATGGGATAAGGAACTTATTATTAATGTGTCACAGTGGGAAACTTACACTGGGTTCATTTGCGAATCTTGTTAAATGTGGTGCGGTCAGCAGACAGTACTGAGATTTCTGATACATTTTATTGGAGAAGGGTAGAGAGGTTCAGTGATGCTTCCTTATCTAAACAATGCAAGAAGGTGCCTTTCTAAATTTGTTTGAAACACTGTATGAGAAACAGGAGGATAGAAGCAAAATAGGCTTGAACAACATAAACCAATGCATTTTCATTTATGACTTTTTACAAGTCTCATTTGAGGTTAATGTCTGTTTAAATTCTATTTATTTAATTAAATAGTCGTGTTTCTTTCACAAAAGTCATAAGACTTGCGGGATAGTCCTCACTATCTGTTGCAGAGTTCCAAAATATGCTGGCAAGTCACCTGAAGGGACTCATCCAGGCCACATCTCACCAAGAGTCTCTTATTACGTAGTTCTGCAATGCAACTTCTGTAGCATGTCTGTATGCCAAACTTGGTCTGGGATCAGTACAGTCTGTCCTGAACATATGCAGCATATGTGGTAAAAACTGAGGTGAAGTTTGGTACAAACTTCCTCTCAATTCTAGAATTCAATATTCTTTAGGAGGCCTAAATAACTTTTTTTTTTTTTTTTTTTGGAGGCAAGGTGCTCATTTTCAAAGCTGGAAGCTTTATACCAGCTAGGAGTTGGAAACTGAGACTGTATTTTATACATATTTAATGTGATCAAAACGAAGAATTCTCTGTTTACATATTTGCCTCCTGATTTTCTTAAATACAGAAATGGCAGAGGAAGGAAGTCTGTAATGTTGCTATGCTTGTTACTCCCGCTTTTGACATATTACTTTTAAATTTCCGATAACCTAAGTTTAGAGACAGCTTTGTAGGCTGCACTAAAGAGACCCTATTTCTTAGCAAAAGAGCTTGTGAATTAAGATAATAATATTCAAGAAATTAACATTTATTCAAGTGTTTGCGAACATATTTTCAGAATCCACTTATAAATGCTCATTGTTTTCAAATATTTTCATTCTTCTGCAAATAATAAAATTATATTGAATAACATTAAATGACTTAAGCTTTGTGAGGTTACTAGGACAAGACAATTTATGATGGCTGTATTTTAACAGAAGATTTTCAATGATGTTAAATGTTAGCTTTAATAGAGACCCTACTGGTAGGTCAACAGTATTATATTGTCATTTATAATAGAAGAGTTGGGCGGTGAGAAAACTGTAGTCTATTAAGAGTTTTTGAGTATGTGTGTGTGTATACAGTGAAATAATATCTAGTGTAATGTGAAGTGACAGTCAAAATTACAGCTTTTCTCTTGCCGCAAGGGTACTTCTCTGCCAAGTATAGTAATATTGTTGTAGCAGTGTTCAAGGTTGTCAGCAGTTCTTGGTTACTCTGCAGAGAGTCGTAACTGTGTGTGGAAGCAAGGAACTTCCTGTCAAGGGAGATACTATAATTTTGATATATATTTGTTGGTGCCAAACTGCAATTAAATAAGGAGGCGTTGGAAGAGGTTTTATTTAACCAACTCAAATCTGTTGATTAATTACTGAAAAGCAAAGAAAAACCCAAACAAATGAAAACCCTCTCAATAAAACAGATAAGCTACTTGTATATGAATACAGTTTAAATTATGAATTCATTTTCCATGCTCAAATACATGTCTTAGTTTTAGCTATTATATTTTTGCTGGTTAATTTGTGATGGATGAGGATGTACAGAGCATACTGACTTTGGTTAAAATCTTAGTGATAAGATTAATTATCTACCAGGGCATTATATATTTCACGTGATGGTTACTGAGCCCAGGTTTTAAAGGTCTGGCACAGAAGCTATATCTTCCCCAAAGCACTATTTTTCAGAGTGCGTCAAAACTTCTACAAAATATTGTCACAAAAGTATTTAGCACGAGCAGCAAAGAGTTTTGCTTACACTTTGCCCTCTGAAGATGATGGTAGTTGTATCAACAGTTTCATTCATTTGAAAAATACATTGTATTTTTGGTCAGATTGGATGAAATGGGAGTGGGGGGGAACTTTGGAGAAAACATGGCCCTAAGACAATCGGGAACAGTCCTGCTGCACTTCAGGAAAGCATTCAGGTATGTGTCGACACTCACAATCTTACTAATCACATGTTTAAAACTTACTGATATGTTTATATTATTTGCTAAAAAAAGATACTGAGCCAAAGCCCCTACTGATCTTTATTGAGAAGTTTCCAAATCAAGCAGCTGATGCATCCTTGGGAGAAACCAAGCATGCATGGATGTGCTAAAGAGCTCGAAATGTACCTGCAGGTGACTCGATGAATAAACTTAACCTCTAAGTGCAAAATGCAGCAGTGGTATTTTTTTATTATTATTATTTTCTGTATTTTATGAGTATTATTTTTATTATTGTTGTTTTGTGAAAGCTCATTTTCAATGGAAGCACGTAACTTCAAGGCATGGGGAAAGGAGGTGTTTGAGGGCATTGCGGTGGCTGATGTGCAGGATAAGGGAAGCTGCTTTCCTGCAAAAATGGCAGGGAGCCTGGAATCTGGGCACGGTATCAGGACTATAGGGCAGAACCATGGAGTCTGGCCATTTTTCTGTAAGTATGTGCCTTACAGATGCACTTTGTGATTCTATCTGCCATATTGTCGGAATTTCCTAAATCCAGCCAGTTAGTTGTGAATGTCTCAATCTCTGCTTCTAAGTCTCTAGAAATTTTACCTTTTTTTTGTGCAGCCTTATCACTTCATTGTGAAATTATTAGTGCTTGAGAGGCAATCGTATGAGTATGTGGTTGTATGCAAAAATGCCCATACTGTTGTATGCATAATTAAGCTTTTTAACCTCTGTGAAGTGAAAGCACTAACTGTGACAAAGCAGTTTAGCAAATATAAATTCTTTTAGAATACAATGTTTCTTTTTTTTGTTTTTATTTTTCTTGTTTAGTTGAATAAATACATTACACAGCAGGACAGATTATTTTCTTTGTGGCCTTGTTGTTGCGATTTGAGAACAGACACAGTTTTCTTTAGCTGGTGAAGAAAGCAACATCTGTTCTTGGTTTCCTGCAGCTTTCCTGCTTCTTATAATGCATTCAGATGCACAATTTGAATGCCTTCCTAGGAAACAGAAAATTAAAAATCTGACCCCTCCTTCAAAGCGGTGGTTACACTGTGACAACAGTGGGTTGAGCTAAATTCAGCTATGTCAAGCAAGAACTATAAAAGTAGATAGATTGCCCTCTAAGCTTCACTTTATTGGATATTGTAATTGACATATAGTTGTCATTTATAATCATCTGTCCATTCCTGTGAGTTGGGAGCAGTAAAGTTAATTGTGGCTGCTCATTTGCATTAATCTCACCTCTGAAGGGTACAGTAACCCATTAATATCATGTCATGATGAATTATCACAAATAACATTGAACATATTGATTAATGATCTCTGAGATTTGTATCTCGTTAAAACATTTTGTTAGCTCTTTAAACTTTTAAGCAGACAGTCAATGTATGCAGGAGAGGGTTTCAGATCACCCAAGAGGTGATGGGAAGTTCTGCCATACATTTTTGGGTCACTAATTAAAACTTGTTGAAAAAGGTTGCATACTAATTTTTAAAATACTTTTTCTTCATAACAGTGTGAAGCTTACAACTTAATCGCATGGGTCGTTTTATAATTACTTGCTGTTAATGTGCATAGTAATTTTTGCAGAGTTAGAATCAAGTAATAATGAGCAGTAATGAGAAATAAGAAGTTATCATAATTTAAAAATAAGGCATTATTTCATTTGAGTTTCTATTCTGTAACAAGAATCATACCTGGTATAGTATATATTTTAAAAATTTGCTCACTATATATGTTTATATAAAGATTCCCTCATTTTAAATTGTGATCTTAATTAAAAAAAGTTAATTTGCTGCTTTAGTGCTCAGTTATTTCTTTTGTTATTCTTGGTTTAGACTTACGGGTATATACATTCTGATAAATGAAATGTCGTTCAGTGGGCGACTGTGTAGTTTTTGTGGCTGGCAATTCATTATTTTAATGTTAGATTATTGCATCTTTAAATTCCTGTAAGCTGTGTGTGCAATTTGGGGAGGCGAGGGCAGGGCAGGCTTGGAGCTCTCCTTCCAGAGGGCAGCTTGGCAGGACAGGAGCGGCTCCTCTACACCCGTGTGTTGGTGCATGGAGCAGGTGAGGAGTCACCCTGGGCTTCACTGCTCCATTTTCTCGGTCTGGCCCTTCCCGTTTCCCGGGGTGGACACCAGGAGCAAGGTGGTTTTTCGCTGCTGGTAGTAACGCCAGCACCCCCCAGTAACGCCAGTAACGCCACCGGCCCGCCTCTCAGCATCTTTTCCTTGGAGCTGCTGCCTGTGTTACTTTGGGTGAAATTGGTGCACTCTGCCAAATGAAATAAGCCAGTTTTGTATAGGAGGCTAATGTGAAGATTAGAGGTAAAAAACATCATCCCTTCTAACTTGAAGATACGATAGAGCAAATCTCCACAGATGTGCCCTGACTTCTGCTGCTCTGGGCTTGTGCAGTG
Source organism: Nothoprocta perdicaria (assembly GCF_003342845.1). Taxonomy (NCBI): domain Eukaryota; kingdom Metazoa; phylum Chordata; class Aves; order Tinamiformes; family Tinamidae; genus Nothoprocta; species Nothoprocta perdicaria. The sequence continues at coordinate 3,373,244 of NW_020454982.1, forward strand.
GCTAATTGCATCGCTTCGCCCTTCCCCAGGCTGCGATTTTTGTATGTGAACTAATGCAATTTTACCTTATTTGCTAGCTTTTCCAGCCAACTCTTAAAATCTTCTTTTGGTAATTCCTGAGAGCCAGTTTCACTAGCACATGAGGCAGAGTTAAGGATTATATTCTAGCTATAATTTATGATTAACTAGATTTATGACTCGGATCCCAAAACAGCTTCAGTAGTGTGGCCTGAGGAATTGAAGACAAAATGGAGACTATCATTCTGAATTGTTTGCTTTTGTGAATTTAAGGGGGGAAGAAAAATAAATCTGGTGGTGGGGGGTAAGAGGGAAGAACAACAAAAGAACTATTACAGTTGTGAAGCTATCGATTTATTTTCATACGAAGGAATGTAGCACTTGAAACCAAAATTGAAGTACCCAGGATTTTTATTTTTTAACTAATTTAAACCTTTGTCATCTTTTAAAGCCTATCCAGTGAATAATGCATGTTATATACCCACCCCCCAATTCCCTCCCTCTCCTTCCCCCCCAAAACTAGTGTGCAGGGAACACAAGTAGGGTTCATTTTTACCCATGGTATTCATTCTTATTCATTTAAAAAACCTGCTAACGGAAATATTTCCATTCAGCTCATTAATCAATTGTGATTTTCATTCCCTTGTTTTGTAAAAGCTGTTGCAATAAATACTTTTTTCACAAAGCGAAAATCTAAGAGATGGATGCAGCAAGCGTAATTAATAGCACCCAGTTACAGAAGATCAGCAAGTTTGTGAGATTCACATGCTGCTTTACCATATGGCTGCCCAGTAGGCGAAAAATTTGATTAATGTTTTGAAGTAGATTTTTTTCAGCAAATATTACAGCCCCAGATGAAGAATTTTACTTTATAGTATTGTTAGACTTAACTAAAGTAACACATCCTTTGATTTGAAGCTAAGTAATATTTTGATCTCATGGAATGTTACATGCAGAAAGAATTACAGTTTGACTGTATAAGGAACATTCCCTGTAGCTTGTATGTGATTCAGCCAGTGATTAAAAAAAATTATTTTATCTTTTATTTTTTGTGTTGATTGATTTAGAATAGCTGTATTTGATTTAGATTGATTTAGAATAGCATGGGTTTTTAATCTAAAATGAAAAAAAAACACCCCAAAAACCTACCTTCTCCAAATAAATTTACAACAAAATTACCATGTTTCCCTTAGTTCATAGTTCCATAGTTCCAGATTCCTTTTTACTTCCTTAGGTAAAAGTTTAGTAATGTGCAGATATACTGTCAGAAAATAGTTTGTGATTACTTCAATAAAACATAGTTTTAAATGATTTTATGTTAATAGAGCTGCATAATCTGTTCATTTTACTTTTAGGAGTTATTGGAGTAATTGTAGTTAGGACTTAATCTATCGATTTGCCCCACTCCTCTCTTCCCCATCCCCTCTCCCTGCAAACATTTACCTGCAATCATCAATATTTTGATAATGCCTTATAAAAATACCAGTACGTGGGTTTAAGTGCTCTCCTGCCACAGCAGGAAGCTTTGCTTTTCTCTCAGATTCCCGGTTTAGTAGAAGGTGCCTCAGCAGTTTCGGGGTGCTGCGGCGTGGCGGGGAGCGGAGCAGCTCTGTGCGGGAGCCGTGCTGGGCTTGGGGAGCGCGGGGCCTAGCGCCGCCGTGGAGCTAAATACACCGCGGGGATCCTAAATACACCCCAACTTAGGAATTTATACCTTTGCTGGCTCTAAATACTTACATTTCTATTTTCACGGGAGTGCGGAATCCAAGGTAACAATGTAATAAAGCTGAATAAAAATAAGTCACAGTTGTCTTGAAGGAAAAAATTTCATCATTGATAATTAAGGTAGTGCATGACTGGAGGTAGTGTGCACTTGCACTGCTTACTGGTCTTAAACATCAAAGGTAGGAAACCAGCTATAAAGTATGCGATTTTTAAAATATTTGTTCATCTTTTAAATTAAAATAGAGCATATCTGAGTGAAATTATAGTTTATTACTTCTGGAAAATCCAAATGTTGCAATGACTTTAGATTAGTAGGTAGCTGAGAGATGACAAAGCAATGCAACTAAACCCATACTCTTAACACAGAAAGACCGATTGAATTGTTTTATTCTTTTGAGATAGGACAGCTAATTAAATTGATATGAGCTTCCCAGGCTTGCACTATTTGAAGACTGGCTCTAGTATTCTTTTTTAAACATTAGCAATTTTATTACACTTTGTGCAAAGTATATGAATGTTAGGGTATTTTCCATATTTATCGTTTGCTTGTGTGTGTGTATGTGTGGGTAACAGTGATTCTCTTGTTAGTGATTTATTTCTAATGAGACCACATTTTATGGTGTAAATTCATGCAGAATGTACCAGTGCTTCCCTTAACCTGTAAATAAGCTAAGTGATTATGTTCAAATATTCAGTTATACGCTCATCAAAATGTGGCAAAACGGATATTTTACTATCTAATTTTCTTTGCTCTTAGATTTTATACAGCCCCCTAAGAAATAAATAGGATTTTCCAATATTTTAATAGTGAATCTGAATTTTTAATTACTAATGTCTGTGGAAGATTGTTTAAAGCTGCTTGAGCTGTGTGATTAAATTATGCCATCGGATGTAATTATTACTTAATCTAAAAGAATGGGGGATGTCGAGGGGTTGTCCTGCGGTGAATGCTGCTTGGCTTTGTGCTCTCCTTAAAAATGGAGAGTCTGACTAGTCTGTGACAGACCTTCCTGTTAATGTTCACATTTTTAACTGTTTCAGAGTTACTATTCAGCTTTAAATCTGTCAGGCAGGTCTGTAAGGGATTGTCTATTGAAGAGACTGTAGAGTGGTCAGTCTAAAAAGCTCCTTAGTGTAGTACTTTGAATTTTAAATCACACACATAATTCAAAGGTAATGTAACTTTCAGTGTTGGACTTAAGTCCATTCAGTTAAATGGAGAAAAATGACTGACATAAGGAATGAGTTATTGATTTGTTGTAGGAAAATGACTGCTGTAATATAGGAAGTATGGTAAAAGGAACAGCTTAATTATTTAGGGGGCAGTGTGAAAAAAAAAAATGCTTTTGCAGCATTGCAAATTGTCTGAATGAGAATTGTATAACCAGGAATTTTTATTAATTCCTTAAAGATATATTAGAGTGTTTTTTCTAATAAGATGGAATTTTCATGTTTTTTTTAAATATTTTGTACTTGTGTAGCTAAGACACATAAACACATAAGGCATATAAAGGCAACATAAATTAGTATGGTTCTTAAAGGCACAAGAAGTTTTAGCAGATATTTTCCAATTACTTGCATTGTGCTTTTATTTTTTAGAATTTGGATAACTGAGAGCTAGACCAAAAAAGAAACGTACAGATAATTATTCTGAAGCTCTTGTTTTTGGTTGGTGACATGAACATTTAAAATGTGAATTCATCAAATATACATCGAGGTTTATGCTAGCATACATTTTAAATATGGTATTTTACTATTTTGATACCAGATAAGATATTTGCTTTGACTTTTTCCATATAGTCTGTGTCTTGATTTAGGGATATTTTTTGTTGTTGTTGTAGTACGGTATCATGTTATTTTGACTTCAGTTCACAATTTTTGGCAGCTTCTCAGATAAAGAATATTTGTGGTTAATTGGTTGAACATGTTCAACAATTATAATTATATTAAAGCCATAATATGTTTGAACATTTGCCCACTGCAGGCTGCTAATAAGTGCTATCTGAAATGTCCCTCTTTGTGACTGGAGTTAGTTTGTAGCTGGCTTTCATCAAAAGAATCGGTACAAAGTTTTAAAAGGTAAATGTATAATAAAGGTGTTGAATGGGGCCAGTTTGCTTAAGGGTTTCTCCATGACCAATACATATGCCCCTGTTTTTAGGGATTTATAACTTTTAAATTTTCCTATCATCCTCCAATAAAATATCTAAAATTTCAAGAAAAGGAGGCAGTATTTTTACTAAATAAATTTTCAGGAGTACTATTTTTTCCTTCTAAATGCAATAAAGAATTGGAAGTTTATCCACTTCCTATGTTTAATTCCAAAATATGCAATCTGTATTTGCCACTGCACTTTAAGAGCATGGCTGTAGACTGACTCTAAAATGAATAAAAATTGTTAGAGATTAAATTTTCAGGGTACTAATGGAATTAGGCGGGCAGTCCAATGCATTTTCCATGCCTTTTTTAACGTCCCAAACTGAAATCACATATCTCAAGTTGCTCAGAAACTGGAGATCTGTTCCATGGTGTATTTTACCTCTTGTACTCGCTGCCCATGTCTGCAGCCTTCTCGTTCTCCTCCACTCCTGCTCTCCTTGTGGTTTTCCACCTCAGCAGTTCCCCTGTTTGTTCCATTTCGTATTATGATGCAGTCCACATGTGCTTGCATGCTAGATGTTTTATTTTTCTCATCTTTTGTCTTTTTAAAATTAAATATAGGGCATAGTTTTTCTTAATTACATGTCTGTCATCATTGTGAAAGCACCCTGGCACTGCCTGCCATGGAACAGGGAAAGACACCTTTTGCTTGTTTATTTTGTTTTCTTTATTTGCCTTCTTTCTGACCTGTGAAGGAGGGATATGGACAGTGAGCTATGGAAGCCACATTATCCCAGTAGCTCTTCCCCAACAAATCAAAGAGCCTCTTTTGTGGTAGAATTTAGGAACATAGAATGTGTTGCTTAAGATCTAGATGCTGTTTGGGAAGTTGGCCTCATAGTCTTCAGGGAAGTCAAGCCTGTAGCAATCCTGTTAACTAGGGAATTGCTATTCCACTTTTCCAAAACAAGAACTGGGATTCTCTCAGAGCTGAAATGGGTGATCCAAGAGAATGCCAAGGGGGATGGAACATGTGCTTAATTCAGATGTGATTGTGTAGATGCATAGGTGCTCAGTCTGCCATAGGATACCAATGCACGGATGCTTTGGCAAGTCTGATGGAGCAAAAGTTAGGCTAACATTTCCCTTGGCCACACTACAGTCTTAATTTCTTGTGAGAGCTGATTTCTCATAATACTGGAAAAAAAGGACAAATGACTATCTCAGACCAAGAACTGGATTAAGCTGTTCAGGGCCATCTGTTTAGGAATAATCTCTGCTGTGTAAGTACGTCTGTACTACTAATTATTTTGAGGTGTGTATTTATTTTAGATCACTGATATAAAAATGTAACTTTCTCTTATTTTAATCCTTGCTTTTCTTCCTGCATGGATCATTTATTTGTGAACTGGTTATTTCAGTAAGGGCTCAAAGGTAATTTCATGGTTTATGGAATTTATATCCGAGATTTAATGAGGAAAACATATAGTTTTCTAACATGTGAAATAGAGAATCTTTCATTATATTTTTATTTTCCTTTTCTAATATTACATGTATATCAAGTTCAAAACCTTGAATACACCTAAGTATAAAATTATTCCTTTTCTACACATGGGAAATATGAACACTTGCAATTCAAAAATCAGCACACAGGAAGTGATTTTATTTTTAATCTAAATGATATGAATGAGCTACTCTTTTGTTTGTGTACGGTGCTGTAGCATACTTTTGAAAATATAATAACAATGTATTACTTTACTATGATTTAATTTAGAAATTAATGCATTCAAATGAATTTAAGAGCCTTGGGTGTAATTCGTACAGAACACAAGTCTCAGAAGACTGTTCACGAACATTATCAGATTCAGTAGAGATTTCGCATGGTTGGTCAGATTAAAATTTGACTAACCCCCTCTTTTTTCCATTCATTAAACTTCAGTATCTTTTTGGATGGCTTTCTTCTCAACTCTATAGTGAAAACTTGATTATTCAGCATAGAAAAAGATTTAGCAAAGACAGGACATGCTGATTTCTATTTATTACGCCAATTTGCAGAAGTGTCTCCTTTTCGGTATGAATTCTGTGAGGACAGATCCTGTTGGAATCAAAAGCACTATATACCAAATTTTCTTTGACTCCATTTTACCTGTGTTTTGTGAGCACTGTCTTAATTCACTTTATTGCAGAATTATCAATGTCTTTTCACTCCAAACCGGAGATTTTATCTACTATCTAAATTGCATTTGTTCTGTGGCTCATGCCTTCGATTTACAATTGTGTAAACTGAAGGATGCATCAGTTTGATCTCTGGATAGATGAACAGCTTTACTGGGCTGTCCCCTGACATAATATATATGACTCCCTGATATTTTGACTATTATATATGCTGTGTTAATTATATTGCAAAACATAAAATCTGATAGCAAATTTCAAAAGTTGTCTTAGCCAAAGAGGCTTTGGAGCATTTATGACTGGTGTGGTGGAATCAGCCTTTAGGTGGAATCAAAATTAGCTTGTAAGTTTTATGTTACACCATGAAGTCCACTTCAGGACAGGGCAGGATTGAAAGAATTGTTCTTTTAAGTATGGATGTGTTTCACATTTTTTTCAGTACTTTGAGCCATCTCAAAGGGATGCATAAATGCATGTTTTTAGGTTACTGTAGTAACCTAATCTTACTGTAGTAAGTGTGGTTTAGTAATAATGCCTTGGTATTCTTGATTTACTAAGAGGTCGTCTGAGCATTTGAACTTCTACAAAATTAGTAGTGCCTGTGTTGGAATTGGCAATTCAGTCTTCACTCTTCCTCATTTGCCACATTATCTTTCAAGAGCTCTTGTTCTAATCGAATTGAAAAATCCCTCAGTACAGTGTCCTGTAGCCTCTTAACGGTGATAAATTCCGGCCTTACCTGCATTTACTAGGGTATTATTATATTGTTTTTCTTCCTGACTGCTGAGTACTACCTCATTTCTGTCTGTAGCCTCAGTTGTAGCACTTTGAAAGGTACCACTGTAGTTTTATGTGAAAGTCGCTTCTTTCTGTAGAAACTCTTAAAATCTGTTTCTGATTAAATTATTTTTATTGACTTCAGAAAAAAACACCTTTAAGATATAGCAGTGTAAATGCAGAGGAAGAGAATTTGTGCTGTCTTTATATCAGTAAGCAAAATCTACCTGACACATTCTTGAAGAAAACAATGTGAAAATTGCACAGCCAGAAATCGCAACTTCTTGTTAGGAAGTTCTTGATCTCTGTGCTATTGATAAAGGAGCTAAAAACCTCAGAATTGATTTATTTGTTACCAACTCAATACAGTGTGTCTGAACACTGAACTTGCTTTTTGTTCTTTGTAGTGATAAAAATATTAGCCTAAATCTAAGGCAAATTGAAAAGTCTAGCTTGAGGATAAGAAGTTGATTCTAGGATTGGCAATTAAGATGTCCAGGATTCTACCCCCAGTTGTTGTTCCTAAAAGAAGTTGTGTCCTCAAGTGACACCCTCCCCTGCACCCTGTGTGATCAATTCTTACTAATAGCACTTCTAAAAAGTTATTTCTTGGATTTTCTTCTCCTTATAGCCAAGTAAACACAGAGAATGGTGAATTGGTGCTCGGTTTGTGACTATTTGTCATGTTTGGCCAAGGATTTTCAAAAGCTACCTGTTCATATTTCTTCTCACTGCTCACCGTATGGCCATTTTGAACGTACATTTGTGAACTTCAGGTCTTAAAAGCAGGAAACCAATTTTATATTCCTTCCATGATAGATATTGAATCGATAAAACACCAACCTAAGGTTACACTTTATGTCTCTAGTGAGAAGACAATAAATCACGTTATGTGCATACAAGTATATTGACTTGATTTCTCTGGGCTGCCTGTGCAAAACTAAGGTGATTGCAAGTAAACCATTAGAATAGGAGTCTTCTAATGACTTGGATAAAACCATTTTTCAAATACTTATTTTAATCACAGAATCCATGAAAATGTACATATTATACTTGTACTCTTGAACCTTCTAAATCATAGTTGCTATTTGTTGTTGGGGCACTGTAGAGCACCAGTGTGTTATTTCATCTGCCCTATCTACCTCCTTGGATTTCCTCTTCTAGTGCTGTACATGTGCTTGTGATGATCATGAACTCCTGATGTGGACCTCAACTGCTAGTTTAACCATAGTTAAGTTCAGTTTTAAATTGGTATGAAATTGTATTTTAAAATAGCAAAGGATGTATAGAATGAGTTTACTATTATCCCTCTGGCACTTATAATTCAGCTGAAGTATTTTAAAGATTAGAATATGTGAAGTTTAACTTATCTTTGTAATATGAGGCTGAATGAGCCCTTTTTAATATATTGCGGAAATTGTTCATCTGTACTGTATCAAGTGGATTGAATATTTGGGTTCTGTTTTGGAAAGGTTTGTGAAACATTAGCCTTGTTTACATGAAATCTCTACTGTTTCTTTCTACTTAGACTATTTTTTTGCATTTTGCTTACACTGCTACTGCTCTCACATATGAAACAAGACACATGTTATAACTAATTAAAACAAGCCATGAATAAGATTCTTGCTATCACTGTGTATTTGTATACTATAGCCATTCAATTACTGTTCCCTGACTGTAAAACATTTCACTTAGTCAGTGAAACATGCATGATATTAAACTTTGTAGTTAGAAATCTAAAACTAGATTACAATTTTTCCTAAATTGCATATGCCATTATCTTATGTCGTAGCCTTTCCGACCTGGCCTTGCATGATGCTTCTTGACTTCCTGTCCTGCTGTCATTTTCTTGCATATCAGTCTAGCACTTAGTCCTGCTGGAATCAATAAGGTTGCTCACAGGCAAACACTGAATAAATAATTGATTAAGGAAATATTACACTTGGTGCATTGTTTCCTAGCCAGGGTGGTCCAGAGAACTGTTCTTGAAGACTTTTGTTCTCTCGTTTTACTGTTTGCCCCTCACTTGTTTCACCGAACAGCTGGCCCCTTGCATCTGTCAAATAGCCCGTTTGATTCTGACCGCAGTATTGTAAAATATTTGTGAAGTAACATTACTGTATACTGTAATAGAAACAGAAAATGTCTTGAAAATACCTAGTTTCAAACAAAGTGGTTTCTTGTGTTTTTTTCTATGTCCCTTCTAATGTTTTTAACTTGCTGACTTTCACAGAGTGATGATCTAGAATGGTGACACATGCTTTAAGCTCAGTCTTTGACTCTGATAATGTGATGAGCAAAATCCTAAATTAAATGGTAAAGTTGGTACTGTATTAAAGTTAGGTAGGAAATGACACGTAAGGTGGTATTTATTAACAGGAGTAGTTCTGGTGATAGCTTACCTTGATGGCTTAGCCAAGGTTTGTGTATTTCTGTTTGTAGATAGAATTGCAGTCAAAATAGAAACATCTTTGACAGCAGTTGTGTTCTCTGATGTGAAATTGAAACAAGCAGTTCTATATTTTCTACACAGATCTCCTCCGAACAGAGACTTTATTATAGCTGTTACTACGCGAGTATAGTTCAAATGAACTTTCTATAATGGAAATGCAGCTATACTGAGGACAGATGCAGTTGCTGGGTCAGATAAGAAGTAAGATATCCAGGGCAAAAAGATACCTGAAGATTGTGACCATCTCAGTGACTGTACCAGTGTTGATTAAACATTCTGCAAATACTACAAATCCACTTGCTCACTTTTGCTATATAGCATCTTCTGTATAGCTGTGGTTTAGTGAGCAGAGAGAGGAGGTAACAGTTTGCATGTTGGTCAGTGTGTTGTATCTAGCTATTGTCAGTGCTATTAGTGCACTCCTTTTATACACTTCTTTGGCAATTGAGTGTAAAGTAAAAAGGCTGGAATATCATTACCTTCTCAAACATCAACATATTTTCTGGTATTACAAGCGTTTGTGTCATCTTCCATGTTATCAGGTTTATTTTGAAGTGATGTTTCATTACTGTTATAGTATGATTAAATATTGAGAGTATTGCTTTTCCAGTTGTTCTGCTGCACTATTTAATGAGTGCAATTAAATGGAAAAATTGCCTTTTTAACTGATGATAGTCTATTAGTGTCTCTGTCTGTTCAGAAAAGAAAAGAAGTGAATTATTAGAATGACAAATGAGTTAAAGTTACCACAGTGATGGAGAGGTGTGATTCCCTTCCACATAATCTTCAATTAGTGATCTTTGTAAGAGGATGTTTTTCAAAAGGGTAATAGAGAAGTAATGAGATCAGAAGGAGGTCAAACCCAGCCTTCTTCGTTTGGCAGTTTGATTAATTTATTTCTCCTACTTGCAGATTGCTGTAAGGGGCTTTTGTCACCCAGTGTTTTTCATGGGTCTCAAGTCCAAGTGACTGCTTGGATTAGTCTTTTGTGTGTCAGGCAATGCTCATCCACTTGCCATTGAAGGTTTTCAGATGGTTCAAATTTGATCTTTAGTGTTCACTGATGCTTCTGAGAAGGACTTTTTTTTTTGAGAATAAAAAAATCTTTGATACTTCTGTGTGTCCTCTTTGGAGGAGGAAAAAGTGAATGACTGAATGTAATGCTTGTATACAATGCAGCCTCTATCTTTTTGAGGTAAGATATATTTAGGTCTGAAGAAAAAGAAAATGAATCAAGAGTACAAAATTGCAATAGAGGTGCTTTTCCCACAACATCTTCTTGAAAGCATTGTGCTACCTGATCTGGCTGTGGCTCGTTTAGTTTAGCTTAAAGTCAGGGTACTCATGCAACTGTTATATTTGGCTTTGAGAATAATGTTTTCTGTGGGTTTTGCTTACTCATACGGTCTATCCAACCATCATTTCATGGATATTCAGAAACATCACCATAGCTTTGAACCATAAATATACTTTGAATCAAATAAAGCCTGAAGTGATTTTTTTGTATAGGTCATGTAAGTTCTGTTTTACTACAGTGCTATTCAGCTTCTGAGCGAAAAAATTAGTAGACTAGTTCTACAAATGGGCAGAGTAGAAGAATATTCTAGAATAGAATGTTCTAGAATAGAAGAATCCACCCAGCTTTCTCGCTCATGCGCGCATTCTCTCTAGAGGCTGGTTATTCTATAGCGCTCATGGTATGGTACATGATGGCCTTTTTTCGAAGAGGAAGCATTCCAGTGCACTGTAAGTATTTGTGTAATTAGACCTTGACATAATAACATTTGTATAACAGTCAACTATAAATTTGCATCATCTTATAATGCAAGTTTGGCTTGAATTAAAACTTTTCATATGCTTTGCCCTCATCACTGAATATTAGATGTTAGGCAATATTCATCTGTCACAGATCTTTTTTTCATTTAGCCTCTATCATGCTTTCAGTGAGTTATTGTCAATTTATTAAGGTTTTTGAGTGCTTTTAATTGTGCTGTGAATTATATGTATTAACAAGAAATGTGACTGGGAGTCAGATGTAAGCCAAGCCCATACTGTTATGTTATATATGATGTATGGAATGAAATATAAAGAATGTGTTGTATATATACAGTGTGCACACAAAGACCAAATACTGAATAACATTACTGCAAAGTTACTTCAGTGTTTCTAGTGCACAGACATGAAAATGTTTTGAATTTGTTTTTCTGCCTTTATAGAAGGGAATGCGTCCCTATATATACGTGTGTCTATATATATAGCCATGTCTCATACTTTTGAAACTTCTCTCAGAGAAGAGAAAAAGTAAAATTAGATTTTTGTAACCTGGAGCTATGTGCTTGTTCTTATTTTCAATGTATGGTAATCTTTGCATTTTTTTAAGCAGTATTTTATAATATAAATAATCTAGTCTTCTGCAGACTGTTTAATTCAGACAGGTAGAAGTTGCCTCCAAAGATTGGCGTCAAATTGAGGAAACCATTCATGTAGTAAATAAGATAATTTGTTTCTACCCAAAAAGATTAAAATATAGATTTTTTTTTTCCTTGTATGATTTAACACATACAGTATCTGCATCCCTCTGATTCGGGCTTCTGTATATGTTTTGGAATTAACTGCTTTTATATTAATTTCCTTACTTTATTTTTCTCCACTGCATTTTTTATTTGGATTTTCTGCATTTTTAATGAAAACAAAACTCTATTCATACTAGTTGGAAAGCATTAATGAATGTTTCTTTATTTTCAAAATGTGGTGGGAAGCTGATTCTTCTTAAGAAAGCAGAGCTATTTAAGTTACAAGTGGTACAGTTTGAGAATTATACTGTATAATTACTGGAGAAAGATATGATTTGCCTTCAGTGTTCTACATCGCATTTCATTTTTAACCCAAGAATCTTTATTTGTGCTGCTTATTTTTGTCTTTATAAACCCTTTTTTTACATTTATATTTCTTACCATCTAAAATCTTTCAGATTTTTCTGATGGTAGTTAAAATCATTAACCAATTTTATAAGAAATTTTGCTTACTGGAAATGCAATAAATGTAGTGAAATGCCTCAAGTGTTGGCATTTGTATACTGAAAATCTGTGTGAGCAGAAAATTTCATTGCAAAAGTGAAGACCAGTGTATAATTAGATGAAAAATCAAACTCAGTGCAGCTGAAATATCTCCTAAAATAATCCATGTTAGTAGTGTTAAATACTTTTAAAAATATGTGCACACAGAGAGTAAAAACTAGATGGCAGTTTTGGTTTCTTTTTCCTCCTATATTTAGTGTGATTCCTTTCCTAGACAATCCACTTATTTCTGAGGAAGTCTCATGAAGGTTTTGCAAGTAATTGTTTCAGAAGATAGTGTCTGAAATCATATGCAGGCTTTTGGATAGTTAATTGATGCTAAATTGTCTTAAAGTTTTATAAACACTAAATATCCTCATGTCTTACTCTGTATTACTGAGTGACAAAAACAGTTAGGCTCCATGACTGTTACCATATCATGTTTTTGAAAGGTAGAACAGAACATTATCATCTTTTTAATAGGAGCATTACATGATTCATAGTTGGTGAATATTTCATGCACTTTGCAGTTGCCTTTGTGCAGGAAGGTAAATGGAAAGTAAATCCATGAGTACTTCAGACAGTAAAAACACATTACTTTGTTACATCATGTAAGCGTTCAGATTTGATTCTCTCTTTACTCATGCTGTAAAAACAAAGTTTTAAAGTGTTTAGCCCTACCTGAAAATGTAAATGCACTAGCCTAATGTAATGCCGAAGAAAAATTAAGACAAATGATACTGCATCCTTGCCACAAACTGCAGCTTGTACAAAATTCACTTTAGTTATTATACTGTGAATACGTGTACTAAACCTCCTCTGTGTATGCACAATTTATGTTGAATGCAACATGAATCATTTTAATAGACCAAGCAAAAAGTCCCCAAAGTCAATTTTCAAATTATGAACCTTGGAACAGAATATAACAACAATGAACAGCAAATAGTTCAGCTTTTATTCTGAACTGTAAATGAACTATTAAAGGTACAGTGTGCTCATTCAGAAAAAAAAAAGTCTTATCACAATGGCGTAACAAGAATGTCTTCAAAGCTTGAGCCTATTTTTTTTTTCCCTTCACTTTAAGAAGGATGCATATGAGAGCTGATGCTAGGAGGACTTTAAAAGTGCTGTGATACTTGGATGACTGTGGATTCTGCATCTCTGATCTGCTATGTAACTTTAAGAAGTTATTTTGTAAGTCTGCTTTTGACCTCCCCCAGGGGAGATATTTTGTTTGTTTGTTTTGGGGATGTGCTGTCTGTTTGCACAGTGTATAGCACAGTCAAGACTTGATTAAGGTTCTTAATGCTTTGGAATTCAGGAATGCGTTCATTGTTGCTGCTTAGACTGGCTTGGTGGCACTCTGCTCACTTCAGAGCAAAGCTTCCTCACTGCACAGCGTAACTTTATTCCTTGCAACCAGGCTGCAGCAAAGGTTATAGCAGATAAACACAAATCTTGTTTGTACACAAGTAAACTTGAAGTGAAAGGAAGAAAAATTATATGATTTTCATCTTAAATGTTGGCCTTCTAGATCAGTCTAGTTGTCTGTCTAGAAAGAGGTGACCATCTCAACAGTTGACCTTGTTGGTATACATTAATGTTAATATTTGTTTTGCATTCAACAGGTGAAGTTTCATGAGGAAACCTTCAGGAAGAGAATAAATTTTTGCAAAGAAATTTCCATAGTTTTGGCTGTGTTTGGAATTGCCTTGGCCCCCTAATACTATTGACTATGCAAACCCTATTGAGTTGCACGTGAGATGTGTTTTGTGCCTCTCTTTTGCCCATGTGGAAGGATACAAGAACCAGTAGTGATTTGATGCAGCAGTTTTGATGGGGATCATGAATACCAGTTAATTCTTTGACTGAAATCATGTTAAATCAGCAGCCTGCAACAGTTAAGTAATTGTTAGGCAATTTAGTATTGCATGGGCAGATGTAGCTAAAGGGCTTTATGGAAGTGTCTTTTCTACAAGGTCTTCCAAAAGGTGAGAATGGCATCTCATCAACTGAGTATGGGAATGAGCAGATGTGTTTTCTCCAACCTTCCTGCTTTGCATCACGTTTAAGGGCACTTGCCCAGTTTTTAGTTGGATATCGTTGCTCCTCTTGGATACCATGCAGGTCATGGTCCAAAGGGCAGGCAGCGAGAGTGCGTTGTGCTGGCCTGAGCAGAGCACTCGGCTGGCTGTACATGACCTTGGATGATATTTATGAATGAATGTCATTATTCTGACAGGTTGATAAATTAACATCTCTAGCTTTGGCGCCTAATTTTGAGCAGCTTCATGTGGTCTGGTCAGTGTTGGGTCCTGCAGCTTGTGGCAACTTGGAAACCTCATAGAGCTTGAAAGCAAATATCATCAAGCCGAAATGAAAAAATAGCCTGCCAGAAATTATTTGATTCTGCCTTTGCTTTGACTCTTGTCTTCTGCGGCTTGTGATATAATGATATTTGTTTGGCTTCTTGCTTTTAAAGATAATTCCTCTTTGAAAGCAAATAATATAACTCATTTACTACAATGCACTTCTTCCCCTCTTTCTGAAGGAAAGATTAAATTTTCAGTCAACTTCGGTTCCTGTAAATTTTAATGGGAACTGAGTGTATAAATGACTCCTCAAAAGTTTATAGGAGTCAGATATGCAGTTTATAGGAGTCAGATATAAGTTATTTATATTTAAAAATGGAAAACACTACTTATTTACGCTTGTTAAATCAAAAATTAAGAGCCAGATATTAAAAGATACTCTGTACTTTACAATGCTGATAGTTATTTAGTGTAGCTTAAATAAATAACTAAAATGCTTGCAAGCACTAAAAGTTATCCAAATGGTTGGCATATATATACACTCATTGCCTCATCTCCTTGTCCTCACTGATACTTTTTTTCATTGATGGATAATTTTACTTATTTAATAATCCATGGATTTAGTTGATTATAGAAGCACCTTTTTTAGATAAAATGTTGCACTATTCAAGTCTTATTTTCCTTTATTTCTTTCTAAAATTGACTACTTAGTCAAAGTCTAATAAATAAACTTTCTCTGCCTTATCATCTAGCCTATATCCTTTACAGAAGGTCCTGGGAGAATGTGTGTCAAGCCTTGGAGTGCTCTATTGTACCACAGGCAATTCACTATGTTCTGTAAGTGGTCAAATTTACTGTCTAGATTAGAAGGCAGAATAAAGGAAAAGAACAAAGACCTCAAGAGTTGTGTTCTATGGACAGAAAGTAAAAGGCTGTTTTCAGGTAACTTTAAGGCGTGCAGTTAGAAATAGAAGTTGGCAGTGCTCATAGGCTTTTCAAGCTACTGTACATGAGAAAAACAGTCTAATTCAAAAGTTAACAGCCACTGTGTATCGGTGTCAGTTCTGAAGGCTTTTTATAAGGTACATCATAGCTGGGAAGCTTTTACTTGGAAAATACCATAAGGATACCAGTGTTCTGTAAACCCTTTGCCATAGCATGTGGGGCACAGTGTAGGAACTGTGGGTTTCATATGCAAAACTGCATCACTCGCTGACTGCTTTTAGCATTACACCACATACTGAGATCATAGTTACTATAAAAATATACAAACTAATTTGTTTTTTAAATTAACTTTGTTTAATTTCTAGAGAAAGAATTTGTCTTTGCACTTGAAAGGATTTTTCATAACTTAGACTTTTGACATTCTTTTGAAAAATATTTTACTAATATAAGCCTCTTTTCAAAGACAACTACAACCTGAAATTTTATACTCCTCCTAGAGCAAAAGATTAAAACTTATTCTAGATTTCTGTTTGGCAAGCTTCTCTCTTACTTTATTTGGGTATGTTTTTAGAAGTTCCCCCTGAGTTTATACCACCAAAATAATAAAAATTCACAAGCCTCTTATTTGTGATTTCATGTTTTATTCTTCAGTTTAGTAGGAGAATCCACAATATTGCCACGAGGTTTTCATGGCTTAATAATTATGTCTAAATGGAACTCGATGGATTTCAGTAGGACCGTGTTCAAACTGCTTATGGGTATCCTATTGCAGGATATTGAGCTAAACTTACAGCTATGCAAATTGTGGTGTTCATAAATTACACTAACATATTCCCTATGTCTGGCTGGCAATTTGTGTGATCTAAAACAAGCAGATCTGTAGAGCAAAACCAATGCTGGTGAAGATGCATATTCACCTTGTATTTACTGCAGGAGCTTGATTGGTGCGGGGTGGTCCATGGACCAAACAGCTCTGAGTGATTGAAAAGCATTAGGAAGGACATTTTCTGGTGCAGTTTCACCTGAAAGGAGTTCAGTGTATATGTTCTAGGACCCATTGCACAAGGTCAACAAAGTAAGGCAAGAGAGATGATAAGGAATTTCACTTCAGAAGTTCCTGATCTGTAATAAGTGATGCATCCACAGCCTCTCCTCCTTGTATGAAACCAAAGTGGTTGAGATGTATGATTCATATTGATCTAAATGGTAAAGATGCAACTATTTCTCCTCAGTTACTAGAGATTCTCAAGCAGTGTGTGTGGATGCATAACTGATCATATTGCAAAAAGTGCAGAAATGTTTGGAATGGCAGAGCTATCCCTGTTGTTAGTGGTGGCTGTTAGTGGTGGCTGGTACTCAAGAAAGGCAGTCTGATGTTGTTAAAAACTATTTTATACAAATTTACTTCAAAAAATTTGCATATAAGTTATCAATGTAACTCTTAATTCATTCCTATCTCTCTAGCTCCATACTCCAATTAATTATGCTTATGTTAGTGAAGACCAAGTTTGACATGTTCATTTGCTAAAGCTGGTGTGAGAACTATGAGGCAATTGGATAACTAGGTACTTATGTATTTATGCACCCTGTACCCTATGCTACGTGATTGATGTGTGCCATGTTTCTATTTACAGTTCAAAACCATTTTATGAATATAATGGGAAATAACTCCTTGTATTCAAGAAACTGATAGTTTCAGATTTGAGATTACTTTCAAAAAAAATAGTCTTTTTAAAAAATATTTAGTTTCATAAAAGGAGAAATCATTAATGTGTTTGAGATTTGGAAGATGCATTTTTTTCTGAAATTCTGCAATGAAAGCATTCTCAGAAACCAAGCAAATTTTTGAAACAGTCTTTAAATAAGAAAGATGCATTTATGCAGCAAATTGTACCACAGCCTACATGAACACAGAGAAGCAAGACTTTTGTCCCTGAGGGGAAAAAAACAGTATTGCCTCCTCCTTCTGCCTGCATATTTGTGTATTAAAAAAAAAAAAGCACTGTAAGGCAGGTTATCAACAAAATATTCTTTTGTAACATTTATTTCTGTAGGTAAATGTCATATGTGAGATGATTCTAAACATGTCCATACTACAATACTGTAATCTTGAGCGAGTCCTTGACTATTAAAAATATATAAGTGAATTAAAAGCCAATCTATCCATTCACATGTATACAACTTCATGAAAATTGCATATAGTTGGTATTTAATTTCCTTAAAGCATTGTTTTTAAAGATAGATTTTTCTAATCCATAGGCATGGTTAGGAAAAAAATACTGTATGTATATATTATACAATTATTTTTGGAATATATGCTACATGGATGGAATTTAGAGGGGGGAAAATACTAAAATGAGAGGTATAATACTATTTTCCTAAGCCACATTTGCTAAATGCAGCCTTTTGCAAGGTCAGCAGTTATAGGGGAGTTGAGCAGAAATGGCTTCAGTGGCTTTAACTTTACCAGTGCCCTTGATGAGGTGCAGAGTTGTCAGTATTCTCGTAAAATTCCTCGGTGATGGCTTCTTCTGTTCTCTTTATTTCCTTAAGTGAACATCTGTCTAATTGTTCACCTCCATTGCTTTAGTGCTTTCCTCATGCTTTCTCTGTTTCCAGACAATAAACTTTATTTTCTTCATAAGAATTCAGTCTACGCAAGGGTATTAGGCAGCTTGTTTGCACCTTTTAATTTCTGGAAGTTTTCCAGAAGAGCTTTTTGCTCTAGTTCCAATGGGTTCATCAGTGAATCATGTAACATAATGCAGCATTGTGTTTGGGTTTTTATCCGTTACCTTCTGTTTATAAACATCTGCTCGGAAATTTTCTTTTTGAATTTTTTTAATATGTTTTACATTTTTTTTTTTGCATGTGGCATATGGGTAAGATATACGGTAGCTGCTATTTTTTCAGGTGTTCAGGTAGGTACAGCTAGTATTTAACTTAAAATATGGGGAAAGCCTAGGTTATTTGCTTAAGAAGCAAAAATTTAAGATAGATTATGTACAAATTATTTAACTATGTAACAATATGTTAAAATAAATTAATTAAAAATTGATAATTGAATGACTAAAAAAAGACATTAACACTTATGATTGCAGAGTTGTAAAAGGATCTGAAAATCTTTGTCAAATACAGAGAATATTATTCACATACTTAGCATGATGATTTTATTAATATTCACTTATTTGTGTTTAGTTTTGTTTTTAATTAAGGGAAAAGGGAATGCTTGAGAGTTATTTATTTATTTGCTTTCCCCCCACTAATTTTCCTGTAAAGCATTTATGTCAGTCTTGCACACCTATTCTTCTGACAGATGTTTTCACTAAAAGTAGTTTTGTGTCATGCTTTTCTTCCTTCTCTACATGCAGCCCTTCTTTGTTTTGTACCTACAAATGCGGTAAGAATATGATCTATAGTGTGTTGGCAATTTGTATTTTGGGAATTATATAGGAAAAGTAAGCTTGATGGTAGGTTAAAATCAACTCTCCCACTGTGCTTCATGACACCACCTTTTGTTATGTATAGATAACAATTTTAAACAACAAAAATAATATATTTAGTAAATTTCAGAGATTTTTGGATCTTTACTTACAAATGAGATGCTTAATTTTGGTATTCCTTCATGTATACCTGAAAGCCCATTTAAACTTTCTAAATTATGAGAATAGCATGAAATGACCTTATGGACCCTTTTGTGTGTGTCTCACTGCAGTCAATTTTCTGTATCTATAATACACATAATCTAGGCTTTAATCTCACATTTTTAGACACATCTGGAGTTAAATTTCTAAGAATGTGTTTGGTTTTACCTCTGTTTTGTTGATCAGAAATAGAACAATATGATTCCTAAAATGGTTTGCATTTTCGCACAAATTTAATTTCACCTTTTGTGTTTTCATATCTACTTATTTTCTCATATTTTCTTTGTTACATAATTTTTATAAAGAAAAAAAAAAAACACAGGAAAAACTTGCTATTTTTGTCGTCAGAAATCATGTGCCTTAATGCCAGGTTGTCATAGTCTAGTACTGTTGAAATATGCCTGAAATTTTATAGTACATGCAGAAAGACTTAATACTTTTTTTAAAATTTATTGTGTATATTGAGTGAATATTAAAAATCTGATCCTTTCAGCACTTATTTGTACAGGAAATCTTTACTAATATGATTCAGTCCATTTATTTCACTTTCCAAAATTACATAGATAAAAATGTGACCTGAAATGATATTGTTCCTCCTAGCTAAGAACAGTTGTAAAACAAAAGATATAATTTGTATGTGCTTTTTGATGCTATTGTCCTGTGAGATATCTATATTATATTGTTTAAACCTAGCAGATTACAAACGATAATCTGCCAATTCTAATTCAGTGTCTAATGTCTGTCCAGTTTCTAATTCAGTTCTTTCATTTCCATTTTTCTAATGTATTTTTTCCTACTTTTGTTGAAGTCTCCTAAAATCACTCCTGTTAGAAGAAGCGATCCCTTTTAAAAATGTCCATACTTGTATATTTATAATCCTAAAAGGAGGAAAAGAACACCTTAAATCTGTTGGCAAGTTTTATACTTCATAGTGACTGCAATGCATTTTTGGACCTGCAGACGTCACTATTCTGCCAATTAATTTTCTATGCTAAATGTTCATATAGCACTATGACCACATTTAAAATGTATGTTGCTTACATCTGGCAATTGTAGCAATTTGTTTTTAATCAGAAACATTTTAATGAGATTTATTTTAACATTCTTAGTTCATATTCAGCATTCCACTGAAGGAAATGCTCTGCTCTTTTACCTTGTATAAGCCATGACCACGGACTGTCTTAATTATTAGTTATTGTTGTTTCGATACAGATTTATGAACTATTTTGTGTCATATAACATAACATTTTTAAGCAACATTTTCTCAATCCGAGCATAGCTTCCAGGAGGGCGAGCTGCCCAGAACGTCAGTGATCTCACAGTTATTACTTTGTCATATGTAATCTTGTTTTTTCCTGCAACAAATAAATCTTTGGGCCTCCCTGCAAAAAACATTTGTGGTTACAGTATAATAAAAATAAACCGTTTGTCGTGACTGCAGCTGACATTTATCAGCCTATTTGTGGGTGCTCTTTCTCTCTCTGTATAATACAGAACATAATTTGTCACTTTGTAAATACATTCCAGCCTAAATCCCTGCCAGCATCTGTTAGTGTTTGAAGGATTAATGCACTGCACAGTGCATGTCTGCACTTTCAGGCAACAACATAGCTTATGATTATGGATCATGAGAGAACAGGGAAAAAGGGTTCATTTTGTATTTACTTAAACATTGTTGCCCTTTTGACCATCATGCTTTTCTTGTCTTGCTTGTCATCTGTACTAAGGATGCTAACTCTTTCTGTATGCATAAGATCTATATCTGAAATCCTGCTGCAAGTTTTATGTATACATGTAGCTGTATATGTAAGTTAAGATTTTTAATTTTGTGATGATAGTGATTTTATTGCAGTGGTAATGATCTTGTTTTAGTATCTGTTTAGAAATACTTATTACTCCAGCGTCTGTCACTTCAAAAATCAAATCCATTACCCTATTTATTCTATAACGACATAGTTCTCAGCAAGCAATAATCTAGGTTTATTTAATCTGAAGATTTCAAACTTAGCAAGTTTTTGAAAGGACACTAAGTCTGTAGATAGTTTCTAAGCTCTCAAAATGCTGTTAGCTTTTGTTGCTTTTTTTAAAAAAAATGCATTCTGCTATCTGCTCAGATCTTTCAGAATGAGAAGAATTGAAAGCATTTGAATGGGTGGCTCTCCGCAGAGCGAAGATCCTGTTGCATGTTCTCAGGCTCACTCTATTATCCTGTAAACAAGAAGATATGTTTATTGGAATAGTAAACCATATGCATGTAATATATTGCCAAGATTATTTGAAATTCCCCAAGTTAAATTCAAATGAGCTTTTGAGGAATGGGGGTTTGGAGATGGAGAGAAATGATCTATATCCAGGCAAAGAATAAGTTTGGCTAAAAAGCAAGCTCCCAAGTAAATACCAACAGACTATATACATTGAGAACTAAAAAAAAAAAATCCTACTGCTAAAATCTATGGTAGGTATTAAAAAAATGCATTTTATTTCTTGTCACTGAAGCAGATGTGTAGCGTGTGTGTAGTGCGATGGAACGTTGTGTATACAGCAAAAACCAGGCATATTTGGAGCTTGAAAATTTAAGTGTTCTAAAATTATGATCTAGCAAATATTGTGCATGTTTTTCTTTCTGGTTAAGGAATAAATAATTCAAGAAATTACCTAGGGAGGATGATTTTTCTTCCTTTTTAAGTAACATTCAGGATTGCCATTGTATAATGTGCTTCTCTGCAGATACTGGTTTCAAAAAGAAATGCAGATAGTTTTCTTTTTTTCCTAACTATCTTCTGAAGACATTGCAGGCTGTAATTTTCAGAGATATTGATCTGTTTTAAAAGTAAACTAACTTAAAGGTTGTAGTGGTATTAATTTCTGAACGTTTAGGAAAAAAAGAAAAAAATTAAAAACTGAGTAACTGAGTGACCACAGTGAAGAGAATAGGTCTATTTTGTATTTCTTTATATACAAGACACTAACAGAAACATATGCGGTTTTAAAATATTGGTAATCTAAAATGCTTGATGACCTGGGAAAGCAGTTCCATGTCTGACTCAAATACAGAAAACATAGCTAGTTTTTATAGCTATACGTTTGTAAAGCTATATTTGTGATTTAAAAAAAAAAAACACCTACAGATAAATTAAGCTGGAAGGGATTAAAAAAAAGTCAGCAGTGGTTTGTTTAAAGGTAAGGACCTTGTTGGCAACTGACATTCTCAGAAATGGGACTGCTTCGTCTCAGATCTTTTTTATCACTCTTTTGTCCTTCTGACCTTTCAAATGTGAACTGTTCTTCTGCTGTATTTATGTTTACTGTTCAGTCAAAGGAGCATCAGGATTTCACTGTTGCTTTTACAAGTGAATTGAGCTTAGTAAGATAATCTACAATTCACATTTTCAGTATCCTGGGTGGGGAACCGGCATAGCCAGGTGAGGACGTCGGATTGGAGAAGAGGCCCGAGACAGTTGCATGGCTTGAAAGTTTCTTAAAACTCTCCCTTGTTCCTCTGAGTTGTTGAGGCTGCCACGAAGATAGTGACTGTGTCAATGTTTGCAAATCTTCTGGAAAAGGAAAATAATAATAATCCATTTTTCACAGTGAAGTGTAGATTCAAAAATTGTCAATGATCCTAACAATTTGCAGACTGATTTTGACCCATTAGGTCTTTATTCACTTCGATAAACGCAATCTATACAAAAAAAAAAAAAAAAAAACTATTTTTGTGAAGAAGAATGAGAGTCTAGTTACCTGAAAAGGGAAGGATCCAGGCTGTATAAAATCAGGTTTTGAGAACTCTCAGAGCATGAAACTGTGTTCAACAAGATTGAGCAAGGTGAAACTATACATACAGACTTTGTCCATAATAATACATTCATTGAAAGTACCAGGGCAATTCCCATGTAGATATGGGTTAATAACAAACCATAATATGCAGGAAATTTTTTTGTTAATACTATGTTTTCTTGCATTACTTAGTGAAACTTGCAGAAGTGTAGAGTTTGATAATATGAGGGTGGGAAGGGGGAAATGGAGAGAGAAGAAAAAAAAAAAAAAAGGAAAAGTGACTTCAAAGTTGTTCTACGCCAATGTCTTCTAGTGCACTTTATTAAATTATCTCAAGTGTAACCTAGAAAACTTATTAATAAAGCATAATGCATGTATCTTAGGTTATTCTTAAAGCAGTGTGATTTGTTTGTCCCATTCATTTCTGTGAGAATTACTTCAGAGCATTCACAGAACACAACAGTATGAAGCTAGCATTACATAAATAGTTTTGCATGAAGTACCAAATGTTGAATACATTAGAGACAATAATATTTACAGTCCTAATCTTGAGTGAAAGCCTTTTTCCTTATTATGTTCCTCCATAAATAGTGCATAGCACTGACTATTGAATGTCATAAGCTATGTGTCAAATTGTCAGATGTGCTTCTAACACATCCTTTACTTTGTTCTCAACATGGAAATATGGGTTTATTTGGGCATTGCTTGTCATATACAGAGTTTTGATTATTTGTTTTCTTCATCCATTTTAACATAATTCTACAGACTTTCCAGCAGTTTTAATGTTGAATTCTTTTTTTCCTGAAGATTAGCTGTTTCTCGCTCTGCATCTCTCAGAAATATTTGCATTCCAAGACTTTGTCATCAGGATTTTTCTTTATCAAAGTATTTTTTCCCAATTTATTATATTTTCAGTCCCTTAAATTCAGGTGTTTTTACTGTTATGTATTCAGCTTTGAGAAAAGGGCTTTTAGGTATCTAAGATATATGCACTATACCTTTTGAAAGTAAAATTATACAGTAAACCAGCCAGTGTCCACTATGTTGCAGTTTAAGTAGGTCCTCAAAAGATGTCTGGTACTCGCATAAGATAAGGGACTGCAGCATATTTATTAAGAGCCTTCAACTCTGTATAAAACTAGAGCAGTCAGAAGTAATGGTGTCTGCTGAAAGATTCTTTATCATATGAATTTACTTTTAGTCATCTATTATTTATTTCAGCTGTTTTATATGCCATTATAATAAATATTATGACAGAGAAAGCTTTTATGCTTCAACTTATTGTACTGCTCTTCACTTCCTTGCAATCCTTCAGGAAAATGTAGCTATGCTTTACCTATATTTAACGTAAATCATCACTTACATTTGAATGAAAAATTCACTATGAAAAAAGACTCCTTCTTCAATACCAAGACACAAATGCACAATCATGTTTACTGCCAAGCTACTCTACCATGCAGTGTTCATTTTTAAACAGTTTTTAAGCTGTAAAGTGAATACACTGCATATAGTGAAATTGCTTGCTTTCTGGGTGTTTTTGCTTTCTTGTTAGCTTCTGGCTCAATAAGCATTTTTTCTGGTATGTGTGCAAAATATTAGCAGTTAAATTTAAGTATTTTTAATAGTTTTACTCCATATAAGGAGCTGCTCACATGTAAAAATACACAAACTGCTTTCTGATGCTCTTTCTGATTAGAGCAATGAAATTGGAAATTGTCTAGAAATAGTGATAAAGTGCTTTTAGAACTAGTTAACAAAATCCTCAAACGAGATGAACACTTTTCTTTGGATCTTTTCAAAATGTTACTAGATTGGTTTTGAAAAAGGGCTTGTTACAAACTAGAAGATGGTCCATGTTTGACTGCGACTTCAGAGGCAGGATGTCGATAACTAGACATTATTAGTCATGAGCTGCCCTTCGGATGTCATGAAATGCAAATACTCGTTGTCCCCAAAGCACTTTTACAGTCGCTGTGGCTGACACTTTCGCAAGGCTCAGAGTGTCTCCTCAGAGCATTTTGGGATGCAGCTAGGACGTGTGTGTAGGGGCAGCTCTATAAATTCTCCTAAATACCTTGTTATTTACTTTCCCTTTAAATGATATAACTGAAAGTAAAGTAGTAGAAGGAATGTTAATATGATTTATTGTTAGAATTTAAGAAATTTGACAGTTTTCTGGTTTTGTGGGTTGATATCCTGATGGAGGTGTTAAGCTTCAGTCTCTTTTGTGTTGGGGAAGTGACAAGTTCCATTTAAGCTTTCACAGCATAAAATGAGGCATAATTCAGTATTGAAAATATGTGAGGAGAAATGGTGAGAGACATCAGCATAATAAAATTATGACACATTAGATCAGGATTTGTAGCATACCATTAACAATCAGTTCTGACTGAATTACAATTACAGTTTTGATGCCTTTTAGCAAAAATGTTTTCTTTTTGGGTTTTATTTTTTATAGACTTGTCACTGCTAATATCATTGCGTTGATAGGAACCTGCCTTGCAAACATGTTGCCTTATTCATAGCTTTACTTATTTGTTTGTGTCTTAGAAGAAAGAAGTATGGGGAAAAATTGGAGTGCAAGTGTGCTCATGTTGAAGGTCTGCCACCTCCTTGAACCCCAGGAGGAGGAACCTGTGAAATAGGGGGTACCTCAGTGGAGCAGATGGGCTGGAGTCGAAGTTTGCAAGGGAGAAACTGCAATGGAAAAGCAGTGGAACGTGCCCCAGCCCACAGTGCACCCGGCTTTGAAGGGATTTCGATGTTGTATGCTCTGTTTTTGCTAGGAGGGCTTGGAGCGAGTGGTGTCCCTTGTGCTTAAGCAGATGTTTCTTATGTGTTTTTGAGGGAGATAGACCCATTGCATTTTTCTTAAGCAAAGGCAGACAAAGATTATTTAAAAAAGCAGCAAGAGGGAAGCAGAAGATGGAAGAGGTGCATGCAGGCAAGGAGAGATAACATAAGAATATTAATCAGCTAAATGCACATATTAGAACTGAGATTTGATGAAGTGCAGGGTGTGAGGGTGAAAAAAAGTGGTAGTGTTTTATTGGTTTGTTTTGTTTTAAAGTTGGGTTTAGTCCTTTCCGACCTCGTCAACTGATATTTTCTGGTAGGAGTTGAACCAATTTTAATTGTATTTATTGTGTTTTCCTGTTAAGACTGGCTGGGGTAGGAGGAAAGTGATTCGAGTAACATTCCCTTTAATCACAGCTCGTAACGCAGTAGCCAGAATGGGGACTAGCAAAATAAAAAAGCAAATATAAAACATCAAGTGCAACGAAATGGGGAGATCCATGAAGAGGTTGAATTTGAGAGCAAGAGAAGGACTTCTAGCTGTCTTTCTGTGCTTCCTTAGCCTGTCTTTTTGTGTGATTGCATTTTCTCTTCTACGTGGAAAATTGCAATCAAGAGCCTAAGCAATTTTCAGAGGATATTCTTCCCAGAGAAACTTTTATTGTATGAAAAACTGTATAGACTCATCAAATGTTTTCTATACTGACGTATGTTTTGTGTCAGAGGCTATGCACAGTAGCTTGTTTTAGGGAGAATGTGAATTCAGCTGCTTTTTAAAGAATATTTACTGAGTATTTTTCTACTGGTATAGTATTTTAAATGCATGCATTAAGAATAATTATAAAAAATAACTGTTTACATACAAGTTTCACCAACTAAATAGAAGGAAAAAGATAGGTTAACCTTAAAATTAGCTTGTGTCAAGCTGAGTATTGCATAATGTATGTTTGGAGCAGAGGTACAAAGTTGCAGTGCGTCTCTTGGCAGACTGTTGTGCTCATCCACTCCTTTTCATGATTTGTATTCATGGAGGGCTTATAATGTTAAACAAGGGAATCAGACATGTTTCATAACACACTTTCTGCAACATGGTACTGTGAAATAAGCTTGCTATAATTTATCTTTATTCTTCTCTTCCAGCATAAAGCCAAGGTAGAAGCAATGACCTTAGACCTTGCTTCTCTTCACAGTGTGCAGCTTTTTGCTGAAGCATTCAAGTCCAAGAATATGTAAGTGCTCAGAAGATCAGATATTATTAGAATAATTTCTTGTTAATTTAATATCTTAATAAGCTGAGCATAACTGCCAGAATTTATCACAGTTGGACTGCTCAGAAACTATGCAGATAAATAAGCATTTCTCAAGAATTGTTTTCATTTACGTAAATTGAAGGCTATTTTTATTTAAAAGAAAGAAATACTAATCTTGATTATTTCTGGTGTAGCCCCAACTTTAGTAAGGACATTAGTGCCTCTGGTGGCTATTGAAGAAGACCAAAGCTAAGCCATCAAAAGCAGTTTATCACTTCAAAAGGACTTCTATCACTTTTCCAATGATTTAAATTTTTTTCCAGTTTAAAAAACAATCAGGGGTCAGAGATCTGTCTCTGGAATAGTTTGTAATTAAAAAAAAAAAAAAGGGGGAGGAGGGGACAAAGCAGAGAGTAATGACATTGCTTAACAATTGGTCACTTTATACTGAAAGGTTATATTCTTTCCAAATGTTCTCTTTCATTTATCTTGAAAAGAGCAATGAATCACTAAATTGGAGAAATGATTATGAATCTTTAAGTGCCAGCTCTTGACAACAAATTCCACACTTTGTGCTTTATTCACGTTTGGACCCATTGTATCTGATTTTTAAGACTATTCAAACTTAGTTGGGTTTTTTTTTGGCAAGTATTTCTTCATACTATATGCTTCATACTATACTTCTCAAGGGAATAAAGTCTCTTAGACAGCTTTGAAAATATATTGTAGTAGGGAAAATATATAAAAAGAATGATTTTTCACTTTTGAAACACTGCCAGGGCTAAATCTCACATGGATAGACAGATGACATTTTAGTACTTACAGGTCTTTTAGATTCAAGGAATTGTCAAAAATGACTTCTAAGACTAGTTCCTTTTCTGCCAAAAGGCCTTTGTAGCAATTTTTTTATCACATAGTATCTCCATATATTAAAATCTTCTTAAGACAAATACTTGTAGTATTGCTGCTTTATTACCAAGTATCAAAATATGAGAACAGACAAGTGTTTTAATTCTGCTGCTTCATGCATTTTGGTATGCTACAGTTATTTAAAAATAGGATATGGTACAGCCAAAAGTTAAAACACCACTCTTTCAAATGCAGCTTTTAACTTGATTTGTGTGTTTTGTTTTAACTTGATTAGAAGTAAGTAATCACATTTGACTGGATATTAGCAAAATGAAAACCTTTAACTGAGTGACACTTAGAAAAAGAAAATATATAGAAAATATAGAATAAGTAAATCTTGTTTTACTTCTGCTTCTCATGCATTCTCTTTACATTGTATATCTGTTTAGCTATGTGATATTGTAGGTAATGGACAACTTTTATGGTTTCACTCAGTTTATTTGGAAGAATGTAATAGTCAATGCTTTTAGCCTTTTCTTGCATTCAGGTATCTGTATCTGGAGTTTGTGCTTGTGTGTGTGTGTCTGGCAGAACTTCTTGAAGCATTGCCGGGAATTTTAAGGTCTGTGTCTATTGTGAGCCTTGTGGGATTTTCACCAAAATGAATTTCCAGCTATATTTTGTTTAAACTCTGAGACTGGATGGAAACCAGGCCCCACACACTGCTTGTAGCAGTAAATCTATTATCTGATAAAGGTACAGAAGAGTTACCTTACAATCGTCAGCCCTGACAGGACCGTGGACTAGAAGATCTACTAGGTCTTTCTAGTTCTGATATGTTGTTGTTGTTGTTTTTGTTTGTGATTCAACTATGTCTGGTTAAGGTCAAAAAGCAATTACAGAGCTATAGCATGTTGTTAGTGCAATGCCAGCTCTGTATGTCTTCTGGCTCTAATATACACTAACTACTTTTGTCTGCTTGTTTTGCAGTAGTGTTTAGAAGCTTTTGTCAGATCCCTTTGCATTAATAGCTTTCTGAGCAACAGAAAGAAATCATACACATTCAGTGACAGATGGAGTCGTGTTCTGCAGGCTTTGGCAAGTCTGATAGCGGGCAGACTGACTTTCATGGAACTTTGGTGTCTTTCAGTTCAGTTTTCCCCGAACGATGGGTGCTTTCTCCCCAGTTTGGTGTTCTAGCTCTAAGGCAAGTCAATGAACACAACAGATAGGTGCTGTCCATGCAGAGCTTTTAGACTTACAAATTCCTAATCTTTTAACAGTAAATTAATAGAAAAAGATAAAGTGGGTTTTGTTGTTGTTGTTTTTTCCCTTAACAAAATGACTAGTTCAGTTCAGAGTTCTATAGAACTTGGATTCTGGAACAAAAATGCAGTAATTTTAAAATATGAAGAAGAAATTTTGTGCACACACTTCATACAGTCTATATAGTCATTTCTGCACACTAGGTGAGAAGACCCTATGTAACGAGCATCTTCCGGGTTTAGAAAGTTTTCCTGTTTAGCTACCTTAATGAACTCTTGCTTCCTACAGAATCTGATGGTCTTGGTTGCCTAATAATTAAAACCTTATAAAACAGAAAATAGATTTTTTTCTGTATTGAAATTCTGTTTTTATAGGATACTCTGTGTCTCTAGATAGTATTTTTGACAGCAGATATAAGGATGTACTCATGGTGCCAACTCTGGGAGCAAGTTCTTCTCTGGCAGACAGGAATTTTGAAGAGTTGATAGATCTTCATCTAGATAAGAAATTCAAAATGCTACTACTCCATAATATGCCCCTATGTGTTATATACTTACTATATCAAAACCTATCATAGCCTTGGGATGGCAATGGAAGAAATAAAATTACAAAAGTGGCAAGTCTTTTGTGTTGCTCTAGTAACTTGCAGAGAGAGAATTGCCACCTTGAACATGTTTGAGAAGCTGAGAGATTCTGGAAACTACCCGAAGCACAAAGAAATGGCTTCGTTTGCTCAGCTGGAGTTTAACAGGAGCTGGTTGCATAAAGAAAACAAATGATGCAACAGAGGGAGCACTGAGAGACCATTTGAAGCATAAATAATAAACAGGAGTAAAGAGTTACTCTGGAAAGAAATATTTAATACAAATTGGAGCACTACTTAATATTTAAGAGCTAAGAAGACTTTCCTTTTTGAAAATAAAAATCAGATCATTCATCTTCAAGTTATTCTCCTTCTGAGAGACTTGGTAGGGACCTTTTATTTCTATTTGGATTTGTTAGATGTTGCAGCCTTGCCCACAGATACAACAAGGACTCGTGGTTTTTAATGGTATGCATATGGTGATAAGTTAGACAATATTCTTGTAAATATATTCTGGGAAATTCTTCATCATAGCAAAACAAAGTGTGTTTTTTTGTTTGTTTCTGCTATTTATATCCTTAAGTTGATACAGTTGATACTTTTTTTTTTTTTTTTTTTTTCCTCATGAGACTTTATCTTTCAAAAGAAGTTTTGGGAAATAAGGTTTTGTAAATTACTTAGATTCTGGCATTTTGTCATCACAGCAAAGCCTCAACTTTCCTCAAGAAGTGACAATGATCTTCAGTTTTTCTAGCTGCCACAGTTACAGCAGTCTTGTGAACAAAATAAACTAGATGCAGTTGCTGGAGTTGGATCTCCTGAAGTCTTCTGGCAGAATAAAGCTATATTGCTGGGAAATGTCTCATCTATCCCTTACTTCATTACGGGATTGTAGCACAACCTGAAGAACAAATGAAAAATACATAAAATACAAGTCCAATTTGATGAAAGATAAGACTAAATGTTTCCCAAAGCCAATTCTTTATAGAAAGGCAATTCGTAATATTATAGTAGTAGTGACTAATTTTAGGCTCTGTTACGGTTTGAAGTGCTGCACGGTTATTTTTCTGATTAGTAGTGAGATTTCTGGCACTCCTGCAATTGCCCGGATTTGTTGGCTAGAGATACTTTCCCCTCTCGACATTTCCAACAGCAGTGAGTGACCTTCATAGGAAAAGGGATCTCGAGCAACCTAAATGGCTAAACTTGTTATTTTTTTTATATGTCCAGTCTTCTCTCTGCTAGTTTTCAACCCAGGCAATTGATAAATAATCTGTTTATAAATGGGGCTTTATCGTTAGCTGATTTCGTGTATATGCGTGTGTGTTTGTGTGCATTTGGGTGAGCCTTACTACCCAGTGTTTCATATTAGACTTTTTGAACTGAAAATTATGGAATTGAATCTCTTTGTTGAGGGGATAAACTGTAAAGAATTATGGTTGGTATTAATCCTCCTGTATAGGCAGAGTGACTGCCCTCCTCTGCTCGTATACAACATAACATTTAAATCAAACTTTTCAGTGTTTCATAGTGCAAGATCTGTAGAATTTGGTAGTTATGTAGAAGTTTGGATTTGTGGGTCTGGTACTTTGGTATTTATTTGCACTGTGTGATATAGTGTGTGTGTGTGTATATAGTGTGTTTACGCATGCATATGTGTAAAAAGAGAGGGAGAATGTATACTTTATATAGCATTTGTGAACGGATTCTACTTCAGATTTTTTTGAGCTGGTAGCAAAACTTCACAATTGCGCAGGACTTGCACGTGTAGGTTTCCACTGCAGTTTAAAACAGTGCATCTTTGTGGTAAGAACTGGCACTGCTAACAGTTTATTCATTTATTCTGTGTATTGAAATATGGAAAAGACAGCGGTTATGAATTACGATTCTCTACTTGGAATGTTAGTCTCTTATTATTTCCTTAACCAGACCAAAATGGACAGGGCCAGAATTTTAGTTGGCCTCCTTAACTGAGGCCTCTAACTCTGTGAGTACATTCATTTTTCATGCTGCAAGCAGAAGTGCTCAGAAACCTTTTGGGTGCAATTAAGATTTCAGAGCCTGCTGAAAGTTCACCCCAGAATAGAGTTTCTCTTTGTGTGCTGGATTTTCATGTATTATAACTGACATATTGCATTCTTGTTAAATTGCTTATAATTCTAATTTAACCTCCATCATAGAAATTGCATCATAAATTATATTCATGCATATAAATACCGATGCAAAAATATGAGGTGTTTAGTGAGTCATTACATAGATAACTTGTAAGATCAAGGGAAAAAAAAGATGATTTAAAGAAATGTTAAAGGGTGACACTATGCCAAAGTGGTTAATAGTTATGCAGTGGGTTTATCTTTGTCAGAAAGAATTGTTGCCACTGCATATTGTCTTTCAAAATTAGAATATATTTTCTCTCTTTGTACAAATCTGTTGAACCCTCTGGCATTTATAGAGGTACTTTCTGTGAATTAAAACAAGTAACGATTTAGCAATTGTATTTGCTTCGAGCTTGGAGTATCGCGGGCATTCTGACTGTGCCATGCAGGCACAAACTCCAAGTCAGCAGCACATTTTAAGAGATGCCAAAAATCCGCATTGATTTAAATATGGAAACAAAAGCATAGCTGAGAAGTTAGTTACAGACAGCACATATGATTCATTTATATAAGATCAAGAGTTGATTGGATTTAAAACATGCATGCTAATATTAAGGGTTTTTTTTGTTATAGGACTATTATGCTTTATTTAAAGCCTAGGCTTAATAAAGGACTTCTGCGTAAATGTTTTTTCTTTTTACCTTTCTTTTTCTTTATCTCGTTCTTTTTTTGTTTTCACCTAGTTACCCCATTTTGGTTGCATGTGTCAAGAAACTGTTTCCAGTATTTTTTGAATTAAAAACCTCTTAAACTTAACCCCTCCCTGTTACTGGAGAGAGAAATCATGAAGTTTTTTGCCACATCACCTTTAATTTCATCTGCTGTATCTAGAGATTATTCTTGGAACACAAGTTCGCTCCATGTTCAGAGATGGTCATGTTTTTGTTTTGCACAATAAAATAAGTAGTGTTAGATACTTTGATGTAGTGTTAGAATATTTTATGAGAACATTTTCTAGACAAATGAGCTTGGATTAATTCCTTAGACCGTTGAAAAGGCCTGTAAGAATCCCAGGTGGATGGAGGCATCTTGCACTAGCGCTGAATTGGATGCCCAGGAGAATTTCAAATTTCTTGTGTCCCAGGGGACGTGTCCATGCACCCTGTTGTAATGAGGCGCATGGTGAGGCTGAGCTGGCTCTGGTCTGTGCTTGGCATGTGGCTTCTGGAGCCCGTTCCCAATCATCTGCTGCCTTCTGATCCCCAGAGTCCAATGGAGCTCGGAAGATATTCTGGATTCCCCTGGTCAAAGTCTGTTGGCCCCTGTATTGCTGAAAATTTTCCACCAGATGCAGCAGTCATGAAAACTGTCTTGAGCATTCAAAGATGCAAGATACTTATGATTTAACGTGCACATTTAAAATATATTATATTTCAAATAAAACAAGAGGTTTGCAGCTTTATTTCTTAATGGATTTTTAAAAGATCTGTATTTTTAATTGATGTTGTTTGAAAACTCTGAAATACAAGGCGAAATTAGCTGTTTAATTACACGTACATTACAATGCATTTAGTGTATTTGGTTAAAGACTTTCTATGAGAGAGAATTAAAACACAGAGACACAAAGTCTTTTGGCACTTGGGTATGGATGCTTTACTGCTGACATTAGGCAGGCCATGCATATGCCACATGTGTCTTAATCTCAGAATCCAAAAATTTGTGTTATAGTCTGAAAAGGTTGTATTTCTTCATTAGCTGTTCCCAAAGCACCAAAAATCCCAGAGGATATCAAAGTACATTAATTTTTATCACAACACAGAATCTTTCAGGTCTGAATGGCAGCACGCAGCTGCTGGGGGCTTGCTGAACTCTATTACAGCTCTATATTTCTCTAGGCAAAACAGAGGAAGGAGTTGTCATTGGCAAGTGAAATGTTCAAAATGCATGAAGTGTTTTATTGTGTGAATGATCAGCTGTGGTCTTGAAAACATTTTCCAAGGAGTTAGCTGCTTTCCATGGGAAATATCACAAATATATAATAAAAGTAGTAATTGACCTTTCTTGTGAGTTGTACTTTTTCTAAACAAGTAGTTAGTGTGTACAAATGAAACATATATAGAGAAATTCATGCCAAAAAACAAATCATACCATGGTTATTGCAAAAATACAGCAGATTTATTAGTAACTGCTTGTGTATATGTGTAAATAATGAATTGCTGTTGGGATTTTGAAAAAAGATACGCATGTCCATTTTGAGGTAGCAAATATCCTCCAAGTTGCTGAATGAAATGTAGCAGATTCTGGACATTTTCATTGCTGCTGTCTTCCAAGCTCCAAGGGGATTTAACAAGTCCCCCCAGAAGAGCAGTGTGTGCAAAAGAATAGAAAAGTATTGCTCTTAGCATGCTAGGGCTTAAGAAAAGTAAAAATAAAAGGAAAAACTTGTGTTTCTATTTCAGGAACCAGGATGGAAATGATCAAAGTTTGAATGAGTATAAAAAAATCAGTTGAAGAGCCCTGTCCTATTTTTAGCCCATCCTTGCCCTTGGACTTTCAAAATGCATATGTCTCAAGATTTTGTTTGCTAGGGGATATAGAAGTAGCAAAGATGCAGCTCTTATACAAAGGAAAATGTAGTTTCTTGGACTGTATTTTGGTTTGAAATGCTGACCTGAAGAGGTAGATTGGGGAGAGTCAAGATCAGCACTTACACTTGTCATAAATTTCAATACACTGAGTATGCTCTTGTTGTCAGAATTGGATGTAATTTAGAGTATGATTATAGCTATGCAAAAGGAAATTCTAAGATGTGGATAATGGACCTTAAAAAGGAGCAAGTGTCCCTAGTATGAACCTAATGGGGAAGAAGAAACCCACCATGTGCTTGTGAAATGTAATCCTCTCTCTTGCTCTCCTCTCTCTGTAAATTGATAAAAGATGAGGTATAGCTGAACAGGAAGAGAAGACTCTAAAGTCATGGGTTGAGTTCAGTGATCCTTCCTCAGAGACTTTCTTTTTCAGACCTTCGGAAGAATTATAGTAGAGAAATGGCTTATATAGCAGACTGAGATAGCCATTGAGATAGTAGGCAAGACCTTAATCAGTTTAAGAGGAAGTAAAAATCATAACCAAATCAAAAAGAAAAATCTGAAGAAGGTGATTTACTGATGTAAAGGTATTAGATGACTAAATGCAGATTAAAATGTTCCCAGTTCCTGGAATTTCTAGTATCTTATGCTGTATTTTGAGTATATAAAATAGCTAAGTGTGGAAGGCCAGTCATGTCAACAAATTTAACCTCCTCCTTCTCTTATTGCATATACAGTTTCTGTGAAACTCTCATGGGAGTGGAAAAAGGGAAAATCCCATTTTGGATGCTTTTTGCGGATTTTTTTTTTGGTGTAGATGTTACTAAGGTCAGCTGGAGGGCAATATTGCAAATGTTTAAGAACTGTTTTGTTAGCTAATTTCTCTTCAGAAGGTGAACTTCAAAATTTTTACAATGGTGGAAATTACTTCAGCACCCCATTAAGAGGAAAGGTAGGCCTCTCAAACTCTTCTATCCCCCTAGAGATAAAAGGCCAGCGTTCCTTCAAAGGAAGGTTGCTTGTTCATTTCTAGAGATACATGAAGCGGATTTTTTTCCTTTTATGTATGAGAAAAGCTACTAAAAGGAAAACCAAGGCTAATGGATGTCTTCTGTTTACTTCGAAACCTACTGAGACCTCTGCTCCACGTTCAAACTTTTATGAAATTCTATACCCAAGATTTTGTGGAGATAATGAATAATGATTGAGAGATGGTTGACCTGCCTGGCAGTATGCAGATGGTATTTTATGAAGGCACAGAGGCAGGTGCATACAGCAATTCCTGTGAATTTGTGATACAAGGAAAATTCATCTTTGTGCATTTAGGTATTTCCTCATAGAAAGCAGCACCATTTTCTAACACTGAGAGAAAGCAACCTGAATTTTTGGAGTTATGAGTTAGAAAAGTTTGGTGGGCTGTGACTTTGCTTCTTTATGGAGGAGAAGTCACATCTCTCTGCCTTCTTTACTGGCCGTGACATAGGTCTACAGTTGCTTATGGGACTTTGGGGATATTGCAAGGCCTTTTCTGTTGAATTTCTGTGTAATTCCAAACAGTGTGAACTTTTCAAATCACTTGAGAAGTGCCCCAGATGGTGTGACATTCTGCTTCATGGGAAGATTTGAAAGTATTCCCTTTGCATAATTTCTGGTTAACTATTTCAGTACATTTGAAATGGGAGCAAAGCAAAGCCAAAAACTCTGTTGACATTTTGGTGGTGTTTGTTTAACCTCCTAGTGCACAGGCTACATTTGTTGAACAATATTATTCTTACCTTTGCAAATCATCAGTAATTAATTCCCTTGGAAATATCTACTGCTGCACACAGACGGCTTGGGAGGCTGCTGACAGATCAGAGTTTTACATCAGGTGCTAACAAATTGATTATTAAATTTCATAACTGATTTATAGAGCAACTTAATTTCCGCATCTCTCTAATGCATTCACTTATTATATTTTCAAATAGTGCAGAATGGTTGGGTTCTTTTGTTGCTTCTACTGGCAAATTTAGCACATGAGATCTGAATGACTTAGTGCAGGGGTTAGTGAAGCATCGCACACTTGTGCAGTGCACAAGATGATGAATATATTTACCCGAAAAATACCTACTGCTTTGGATGTCCCTGTTAATTCCACTTGCTTTTTAACTGCCACACGGTGAGATTTTTCTACAACCGCTGTATAACTTGCAGTTAAAGCACCATGTTCTTGAGTCTCAGTCGTGCTGTGAATGATAAGAAGCAGTGACTATGTGCAGTGATGGAGCAGCTTATGTTCAGGTCCCAACACATACTTAAATTGTAATGGAAGAACACATTAGCTCACTTGGTGTGATGTTAAGTCACTGACTGAAGACATTTTAAGGAGGCATAGGGGTAAATTTTCAAAACGCTGCAAAGTTTTAACTATACAGTTTTTCCAGAAATATCAAATAGGAGTCATAGTTGAAGGGAGCAACTTGCTAGTGTCAATGCCAGGAGTAAACTCTACAGAAAAAACTGCTGACAATTTTTTGTTGGTTCTAGTTGGGCTTTTGAGGTAGAATTACGAACTATTTTAAAGTGAGGGACATTTTTTTTTCTTGGGCTCAGGAAGAAGCCTAATATAGATTACAGGAGTGTTTTTAATGAACTTGTGAAATCAAGGTCGTAGTTCTGTTATCACTTCAAATACTCCTGTCATAAAGCAAAGCTGTAGCGCCAGATGTGTGGCGTGAATTGTCATGTATCTTAAAAATTTTGACTCTGCATAATGATACGTTCACTGATCCGGAGCTCGGCACCGCTGAGATTAGAATCTGTCATCTGCAGCAGAAATTGGTAACCTGATGATGGCTCTTACATAGGTAATCTCATTCCTTTCCCCGCGTGAAAACGTCCAGGTCACAAAACCCTTCCTGCTGATCTGCAGCGATGGGGCCTCGCTGGCAGCCTGGCTGGGATGAGAGCAGGGAAACAGACCTGGACGCGGGGCCGGTGCCGGAGGAGCCGCGCTCAGCTCGGCGCCCAAGGTGGCCCTTGCGGCTTCTGCTCTCCTGGGCTTTCCTGGAGACACCTTTAGACCATTTACAAGCACTAACTCCAATTAAAAATAGTCATCCTACAAGGGTATCTTTCACTAGGATATCAGTTTAAAATGTTCCTGATTTTATATTTCTCCACAGATAATTTTTATAGAACATTGTAAACATTTGTGATTTTTCAGGCTCTTGAATTCTAATTATTTTTAAGTAAAAGAAAAAAAAATAGAACAAAGGTGGTGTTTGATAAGTACAAATCTCCTGAAAAAGACTGAAGCATGCTTTTCTTCCCCTCGTACAAGTGAATTAAATACCCCTACAGTTTAAAAATGACTTCATTCTGTAGTTTTATAATTCTTAAATCCCCTTTATTAATTAGTTCAGGTGGCAGGTTTAGGTATTGGGGGTATATTTTGCCTCTGATAGTTTTTTGTGGACTTATTAGTAAGGAGTGTCTCAATCTGGATAGGCAGAATACACTGTTGGCTCCAAACATGGGTCCTTCCTGTCTCACAGTGGCTTGTTACTTCTCAACACATTATTCCATGTAGCATAATTCATTTTAAAAGTGCCATATTTGTTAGGAGAGGATAGTGGTAGTATTTTTTTATGGTGGGTTGTGGAAGTGCTGATGTGCCTCTCTGCTCAAACAGGAGGCTCCTTATACCAGCAACTGCATCTGTGCTGAGGATGACAGTGCCTTTCCCCAGCATATTTACAAATCTGTAAATTGATTCTTGACAGAGCTTTTCAGAAACTTTCAGAAATTGCACACATGGACTCTCAGCCTTCGTGAAGCTTTGTCTTTCTCCTGGCAAGTGTACCCTGCGCACAATGTGAACTGAGATTAGAAATGAATACTGGCAAAACAATATTTGATAGAAGGCTGGCAAATATATTTTTGATTAAACATGCCAGAAGTGCTATGATACCTCTTTAAAAATACAGTCTCTAGTCTCATAGTTCAGCCTGCCTGAATTTTATTCCTTTCATTCAAGTGCTCTTTGCTGAGTTAGTCACAAAGATGAAAAAAGCAATGACTTTGTGCAAGTCAGTTTGAATAGAAACAGCGACCCTTGCCTTTAAAAGGGCATTCCCCTTTATCTTCAATGTCTTTTCCCAGGTATAGAATGTATAAGCACATATTATGTGTCTAAGTTTCAGTGACCTAAAAAAAATCAGAAATTCAGCCCATCAGAAAATGAGCTTCCCAAAATACACAGATGTTTCATACTGCTTCTGAGGCTTTTTTTTTCCTTCTCCCAGATTGGCACTGATACAGATGCTACATTTTTCACTGTTATGATGTTCACTTCTTACTAAACAATGCTGTATTGGTAACTTCTGTGTGGGCTTCAAATTAGAATTATTTTACTGAGGAAATGCAGCCTACTGTTAAGATCACTGATCACGCAACTCTGAGTATTTAGCTGATGTGCATTTGAGTAGGAAGGCTATCAAAATCTGGATTTTTCAAACATACTTGAAGGAATCTAATTCACTGAGAATTGTATGACAACCTGAGGCTTAATTTCTCACATTCTTTTCCAGAATTGCTTTTGTAGTTGCTCAGAGTTGAGACAAATGTGCCTTCCAACCATGTATGAAAATGATCCTGACTTTGTCTCTTATTTTGTTTTTGGTAGTTGGACTGTGAAGAGGTAATTGTATAGAAGAGAAGGCAAGCAGTCCTTTTGCCCTCACATTAGAGTTTGTTGGGTTTGTTAGGAATCTCTAGAATTGGGTGAGGAGACACGACTGGTTTTGTTTTTGTCATGAGATTTGACCAATTATGGTAAAGACATAATAGGCTGGAACAAGCAAAACAAACAAATGTGACAGACTTTATTATTGTGGGATTAAGACCTCTTGGATATTAGTGCATGGTCTGTGCAGGGTTGAAAAATGTCTGTTTGACAGTCTTTGCTTTGTGTGATTCATCTGATGTCTGAGATTGGAGTCTTTGCTTAGTTCCATAAGTATTCAGCAAAGGATAATTAAAAACAGCAAAGCTGTTTGTCCTTGACCTTAGTTGGCAATTGGGAAGGCTGCAAGGTGTTCAGCATCCTCGCAGTGGTGCTGCCAAAGAAGTTTTCGAGACCTGAGTTTGAATTTGAGATGTCTGTGGCATGACTCTTCCAGTATAGTTAGAATGGTAGAATCTTGCCTTTTATAGAGCAGATTAAGAACAGTTCAATTTGAGATCTCTTAATCATGAGATCCCTTTAGAAACAATGTTAGGTTACTGAAGTCACTTAATGAATGTAGTCAGTGACTTCATTCAGACTCTGATTTGTAGATCTCATATGTACAACGGTACATTTCAGTCCACGCAAATTACACCTGCTGGGGTTTTACAAGGTTTTGTTTTCCAATCCAGTCTTTTAAAACTTCTTGTATTTACTAGAATACTATATAAGCCTCAGAGGTATAAAATGCATGGGCATGAGTATTATTGCATTCTGGATTCTTTTCTTAATTCCATTTCCTGTTCTTCACTGAGAAGATATCTGAAGCAAAGCTGCTTTGCTCTACTCTCTTGGACCAAATTTTGTTTTGACAATCTTCTTTGACAATTGCAATGGTTTAATAACATCTGGGTGAATGGACAGGGATTGGGTTATACCTGCGACTTGTATGTATTTAAGAATCTGATCCACCCATGGGCGTCAGCTCTCCATTCAGTCACTGCTCTTGTTCTGTCGATGTGAATTTAACAGAGAGAATTCTCTAGTGCATGGTTTTAGAGATGTTAAATGTTAAAATTTTAGTTGCTATTTTGGAGGAAATGAAAAAGCTGTGTGGCCTTCCCCTGGTGGGCATCTTGAGATGACATGTTGACCCAATTCACACACAAATATAATCGATGCACTAAGCTTTTTCTCCTTGCTTTAATTTTATTCTTTATTGCTTTAATTATTCAGGCCTCTTCACATACTGATCTGTAATGCTGCCATTTTTGGTGCTCCATGGTGCTTGACGGAGGATGACCTGGAGTCTACCTTCCAGGTGAATCACCTGGGGCATTTTTACCTTGTCCAGCTCCTTGAAGATGTTCTACGTCGTTCATCTCCTGCAAGAGTAGTTGTGGTGTCCTCAGAATCACACAGGTTGGTTATTTTTAAAGTGCATTTCTGATTTATCTGAAATTTGCAATCTTTGCAACTGAAAACTGCGGTGGTAGAACTTCACTGGAAATACAGAACTCTTAAAAATGAAAAGCCTTGCTCTAAAACATTTTTGTTTGACTGTTTGAAAATAGAAGGTTCGCTAATTTTGTGGATGTTGCTTTATCTGACTCTGTTACTGTGTAAAGTGTGCTCCAGTTTTATAATACTATGTAGGAATTTTTTGATCATTCTTTGTATAAATGCAGATTTTCACTTCATTTCAGACCCCTCATTGATTTTGCGAGAAGATGGAATAATAATTGATTAAATCTGAATGACATGACCAATATTGATTTGTCATTCAACAACTTCAACATCTTACCAAGAGGCATGTGCAGTTATTTTAGCAGGAGAAACAATGCAATTAAAAACAGTTAGATGAAATCCAATTGTTTTATAATGAGAAATTAGGGAATTCAATGCAGACATTGGCTGTATAATTGTAAAATGGGAAATACTGTTGTTAATAACATATTAGAAATCTGACCGTTCTTCTTCTGGTAAAATTTTAATTAAGGTGATAGATGCCCATCTTTTTTATTGCAATGAGGAGTTGCCAGAAAAAAAATAATATGAGGTTTTGCTTTACTTTACACATGCTACTGATGTTTGTTTAGAAATGTATTAATATCTGGAAAAGACTTTATTGAAATAATAAAGCTGATTATGCAAAATGAATGGCCCTGATTCTGAATTTTAATGTGTAAGAACCATTTACTGGCTTTAGCGCAGGGATTGCAGGTTCATACCTCTAATGTCCATCTTTAAACATTACTGTTGATTTCTATTTCACTTTTGGTTGTGTGTAAGAGCGTTAGCAAACCAAAAGGAAAAAATGTGCAAGTGCTCCTTCCCCTTCAATATTTCAGAAATGTTTTAGTGACCTAGAATGAAGCTTATTTTTTTTAATCATGTTTCCATAAAATGTAACCCCAGGGACCTGGTAGAGAGAGACCAGCCAAGGGTCAGGCTGAAACCTTTATCACTTCCAAACACAGGGGCTTATGGTATAAATGACATACTGCAGATAGATTTACTTTTACCATTTTAAATTTATGATGGCTGAAATGAAAGGAAGCAATAGAAAATGGCCGTAATAATCCTCCCCGGTGTTAAAAGACATGAAATGTCTAGTAATTAGGTGGTAACAAAATCTGGACACCCTTATCTTTGCAAATCACACCAGGTTTGTGAAAGCAAGTAGCAGAGTCCTGTTAGGAGTGAGGGAGGCTACTGCAGGGCAGGCAAGATAGCTCTAGAAATAAATCTGCCAACTCCAATCACTTGCCAGATGTGGAGGGCACAATGGGATACGTATAAATGAGCTGTTATTTAATGGGAGATTATGTTGAATTGTCAGCTGCTTGTTCCCCTTTGTAAGCTTCTATCTCAGATAGTATTTTAAATGACATCTTTGTTTTTCACTGTATAAGGGCTACGTATAACTAGAGCTGATATCTCTGTGCATGTCCCTATCTTGTTTTTAAAAAACGTTTTTAAAGTGCTCATTGTTCACCCAGTAAGATCACCCGAGGTTTCTAGAAGCTCATCAAAAAATAAGTAGCAATCTCAAAATAGAATCATAGAATCATGACTGCTAGTTGTTGGTTTTCTTTTTTTGAGGAGTCCAATTCATGTATATACTTGATATATTCATGTTTTAAAAGAACACTGAAATGACTGCCTATTCCTTTTGCTGTTGTTGTTTCCTGTCTCCTTAATGGCAAGATACCGCTGTAAGGAGTTAGTTTAGACATTAGGTGTTATTGTGCAGTAGTACTTTCTGACCTACTTGAGGGCTCTGAGCCTTAAACTATGTTGTAAAACAGAAGTGTTGGTATCTAATTACCTCCATAAACCTTGGCTGGGTCTTTTTGTTGGAGTCAAGACCCCCTGTTAGGGGAAAAATAAAGTACTGTTTTTGCTGAAAATATTATACTAGATTGCTGCAAGGCAAAATATTTATTTGCCTTGCTGGCTCTTCCTTCTCACTTAGTTACTTCTCTGGATTTGGTGCAAATGAATTCTTTTTAAATTAATCTTTTAGGTAGTTTAAGTACATGATATTAAAGTCAGAATAATGAATAGGTTGACTTTCCTCCTGTCTTTATTTCTGTGTAGTTAATTTGATTGTACAGCCCTTACCCCACTGAATTTGAGAGGACTGCATACCTAAGGAAGATGGACTCGCGGAAGCAGGACTTGCAGGACTGCCCTCAAAATATGCCACTGTTTCCATTGCACAGTACACACAAAG
The DNA here is from genome assembly GCF_003342845.1 of Nothoprocta perdicaria. Taxonomy (NCBI): domain Eukaryota; kingdom Metazoa; phylum Chordata; class Aves; order Tinamiformes; family Tinamidae; genus Nothoprocta; species Nothoprocta perdicaria. Next base: position 3,416,097 of record NW_020454982.1, read on the forward strand.
TAGCTCATTTATAGAGTGTTGTTGGGTGTTCTGAAAGGTTATGTGCAATATGAATATATAAAATTCCTCCCAGAATAGACCTGTTAATTTCAGAAATGTATTTTATCTAATTGTGAAAATTATGAAAGAGGAATTTGTTGTTGAAATTGAAGTGCTAATTCTGCAAGATACAGAGCATCCTGGATTCCTCTTGAGTTCAAATACTGTAGTTGCTCTTCTCTGTGTGTATTATAATTCTGCTCGCAGAATGAATGTAGAAATTCCAGCTGATCTCTTCATTTCTGGGCATGAGATGCAAAATTAGTAAAGATATTTTAAAACATTTTTCGAGTGTGTACTGTAATTATGTTTATCCCTGTGCTCTCCAGCTGATTCTGAAAACTCTGAGTATTAAAAAGAGCTTGCTAAATCCTTTTTATATTTAGCAGCACTCCTGAGTGGAACATAGATCTGTAAATAAACATAGTATTATTTCCTAATACTAAGATATATGAATAATTAGATAAATCAAATTTGTAAGAATTGGAAAACTTGTTATCTGGAAAATTCCTTTTCTTCATATAAATGCCATCAGAACATTCCTTACTTTGTTATTAAAAAAAGGAGGGGTGAGGAGAAACAAACAGCTGGTGTTTAATGACTCTGTCAGACCCAATTAAAAAACATCAACTAGTTACTTTGATTTGTGTTCAGCCATGCCATGGGTATACTTAAAAACATTATACTCTGCCAGAACTCATTTTGGCTTTGTTTACATTTATCTTTTAAACATATAAGACTATTGATGGCAAGTTACCAAGGTTATAACCCCTTTATATTCATCAATTTTTAATCTAAAAAAGAGTCTAAGAAGCAGTGAGACTCATCCATAGTTACTTGAACACTTAAATGAAAGTGTGCAGTACATGAACACTGGAAGAAATAATCAAGGGAAGGGAAGAAGGGCAAATAAAGGAAAGAGTTCTGCCTTTCTGTTTCTGTAATGCAGAGTTATTTTACCTCACATAATTTACTCTCAGGTAATTGTACTTTTGAGGATCTATGGCAAAATATTTTATTCTCAATTTAAGAGAATGTGATTCATAAATGGAGTACAATGTATTTATTACAACCTCTTGTGACTTGTTTTAAGTAGCATTTATTTCTGCTGGGGCTATTCCTTTGGCCTCAAACGATTTCCAGTAGATACCAATAATCACAAAATAAGGGTTTTTTGGATGGTTCTGGCCGAACTCTACTCTGTTATCTTATTTTATGTTTTCTAAATGAAAGCAAAATTAACTGAGGGATACCTGAGGCATATTTCTTGTTTTTCAGATTTACAGAAATTAAAGACAACTCTGGGAAGCTTGATTTCAGCCTGCTTTCTCCATCTAAGAAGGAGTATTGGGCTATGCTGGCCTACAATCGTTCCAAGCTTTGCAATATACTGTTCTCCAATGAGCTGAACCGACGCCTTGCTCCCCACGGGGTGACGTCTAATGCTGTCCATCCTGGAAACATGATGTACTCCTCGCTTCACCGGAGCTGGTGGGTGTACACCCTGCTGTTTACCTTGGCTCGGCCTTTCACCAAGTCCATGGTGAGTGAATGATTTAAAGTGTTTTACACAACTTCAGTTTTCCAATCAAGGGAGTGAAGTTATAAAAATCCAGATGTATGTATTTGCTTTAAGTTTTTGCCTCTTGTAATCGTAACCTTACTTTAATGGCAAACATAGTGCCAAGAGAGCCCGTGTAGAAAAGGATGCTTAAACAACTTCACATCAATTTTGCCAATCTTCAGTAAAAGTACCACATTAGATGGATCATGCAACTTCCTTGGAATGTCTGATTTTGGCCTGCTGTGGTTAAGGTAGCTTTGTAATTCTGTTCTAAGCTTCTATTATAAGATGCGTAGGGATTAGTAGGGTAAGATTAGCAGGGAACAAATCAAGTTTTGGTTCAACCAACAAATGAAGTGTTGGTTGGTTCTGGGGGATTGTGCTGTCGCTAAGCTGGACTGCACTTTGTAGAGGACATCTGCATAGGCTTCCTCACTTCTGTCTCCGGAGCTTATATGAGCTTTTAGGTCAGGATGCAGCATGCGTGGGGGTTGTGGACTGTCTGCCCCTATTGCCCAGTGCAGCACGAGGCAGCAGAGCCAAGCCTGCCTGCCACGGAGCAGGGCCCGAAACGGGGAGACAGCTACCCCTGCCCAGGCTGCAAGGAGAGAAGGGAGGCATTGCTAGGACAAGGAAAGGGCCAGGCAGGTCTATCCAGGCTAGCTGTACTCTGCCCCACACAGCCCGTGCCAGGCGGAGAGCCCGGTGCCGCGTCTGCCGCCTCCTAGTGAAAGCTGTGAATAAAAAATACTCACATTTTTAATTTGTGCTTCACAAGCTAGACTCGCTTGGTGTTCTGGCATAGCAAAGAATAAAGTTCATAGTTACAGCTCTTCTGGGAACTCTGAACTCAGCTGCATACCCTGTGCAGAAGAAAGTGGGAGCATACTTTTCTTCCCCTACTAGATTGTTCAGAATAACATAGTTGTTTTTATGTCTGTCCTGGCTGCTACTTACTTCTGAGAACATTAGTTTTCACAGCTTTGCCTTAGTTGGTGTCATTTTCTGTGGCAGTTATTAAATTATCTATCTAAAGTTTGTTTACTAGAAAGCAAAACATTGCTTTGCTTCATTTGAAACAATGAGCAAACATATACTGTGTGTTCAAAAAGCTTCATTTTAATGCAATTACTCTGTGCATGTTAAAAAGCGCCTATGTGGTAGATGATAAATATAGCATTTTTTTTTTCAGAAGTGCATGTTTCTGCATGCTGCGAATCTCTGTTTCTGGGAGAGGTCCTGCAGCCTCTGGCACGCGGTGCTTGGAGTGCTCGGCAGGACAGAACTGAGCTCAGGAAACACTGCCCGTAGCCGTTCAGCTTTAGCTGATTCCCTGAAGCCCCGAGAAGCCGTATTCTGGTATCACGCTCCCTATTTCCTTACTTGCTGTTATTTGCTGTGACTACGGTGACTCAATTTCGGTAATTAGGACACTCTTCATGAAGTCAGGCTATTTTAAGCTTCTGCATAAGGAATGGTGTTGCAGATCACTATTTTTATAATGTGGATTTCAAGAAAAAAAAGAAAGAAAAACCTGCTCTTTCAAGCGTTAGGCTTTTATATATGCAACTAGTCATTTCTGTGAATGGTTCATACCTTACTGAAAGGAAAAATGCAACTTAATCTTCCAAATCTGTTTTATGATTGCGTGCATTATAAAAATTATGGTATATTTGTGCTGACTATAGTGAACCTTCCTTTGGAATCACAGAGAATCAACTGATCAGCTTTTGAAATATAATACAGTATTTATGTTACTGATGGTTACAGGGTATGCAGCAAATACTTAAAGTAAGCAGAGTACTGCCTTCAAGGTCTCAAATGTACAACTTGGTTAAGCAGAAGTGGAGAACGAGTAATTTTTGATGGATGAAATAGTTGCAAATAATTTATCATTTTATTATAGTAGTAACTGTAGCCCCGATGGTGTGCCACGTGCCTCTCATTTACCACTACCTAGGTACCCAGTAAGTTGGAGGAGTTTACAATATAATTAGAAATAAACTGAAGCAAGTGTCTCCTGTAAATAGCCCAAGTCCATGACCAGCTGGTTGGCTCCGAGACCTTGGGTGTGAGGGTTGATTTTAAGACATCCACAAGGCATGACCAGCACAGCTATGTGGCATGTTTTGTTTTAAAATAATGCTAGTTGTTCAGAACCTAATTTGCTTCTAGTTATGTACAAAACTAAAATTAAATGAATTTATTGCAAGCTCCTCGCTTAAACCGCATATATTATCTAGTGTCACCCGCAGGGGATTTCGTCGGGGTACCATGGCATGTAAAATCAGAAGCAGAGTGCTGTTATCACACACTTGCGATAGTCTTACAGAGAACCAAATATTTTTGTTGGCAGGTTACAGAGCAGAAAGAATATCGTGTGTTAGGGTAGCAAGAGCTTAACAGATGTTTCAGGGAACTAAATTTTCAAATCCTTTCCCATTAAGACTTGGCCAGGGTTTGCAGAAGTTCTGAGGCTATTGGGTTACGTTTCCTGCTGCAGCACAAAGCCAGCCGTTGGGCTGCGCTTTTAGCAGATGTGTGAATGGTGGGGAATAAAACTTGGGTCCTGTCGCTGGGCATGAACTACAACTAGAAAAGCTCAGCCTACCACCCTTTCAAACCCCAAGCAATTGTAGGAAAACCATTCTGCATTTCATTTTCCAGGGTTTTAGAGGCGGGTAATTGAACCGTTTTTTGATCCCCTCACTTAAGATAGGTTTTTAGAATTACAAGTTGTACTTAAAACATTTGCTGTTGAAAGTTGTAAGGAATATTTTTAAGGACTCCACAAGTCTTCTGAATGTCTTAATTCTAGCTAAAACAAGAACTTTTGTGATTCTGCTCTAACTATAGGAGTTGCTCAGAAATGCAGTCGTGGCAAGGAGCAGATCTGCACATTTGGGAGCGACTTGCTTCTACCTAATGATCATGTCTGCCTATCCATGGTAGGAGTCTGGAGAAGGCCTCACATCTCAGCAGCTCCAAATATTAGTGCTTGCTCTAGGGTGTATTGTTTCCTTTGGAGAGGGTATAGATGGATTACATGGATTAATGTCTGGAGTGTCAGTGTTAGAGCTGTGCTGAGCAAGAGCTCTCTTCCATCACATGCATTTCACGGGCTGTATCTCTAGTAAGACACAGGGATGGTTATTTTGTTGAATGCTGACACTGTACCCCTTTTTGCAGAACAGTCATCATATCAAATAGACTGCATCAGATAATGGGAAAGACATACGAAGATGGTGAAGAAATGGCCAAAAAGTTGTTAATAATTTTGGAAGGATTGTGACAAAATTCCTCTATGGGTTCAGAATTTCTGTATCCTCTCTAGTAATAAAATGTAATATAAGCTGGCATGCTACCAAACTTGCATTTAACTGATGTATATTTTAAATCCCTGTTAAAATAAGTATGGCATGAAATATGAAAGCCAATTAAAGCAGCCCCTCATAACCCTCACTCTGGGGAGAGAGAGTCTTCATAGGAGCCTCCTCGTGCGCCCAGCCATAAGGCCGAGGTTGGAGGCTGTGAAGGCTCTGGAATTCCCAGAGCTCGTCCCAAAGTTGGGGCCATTAAAAATTCCTTGCTCCTTCCCTAGATTCTTGCAGAATTTCAGAATGTCCTGCCCATTCTATAGCTCCAAGATAGGGAAATGCGTGATCCTTGATGTTTTATACTACAGGTAATGATGTTAGAATTTGAAGTTAAAGGAAATTTCCCTATTTTTCAAGCTGAGAAAGCTGCCTTTTTTTTTTTTTTTTTTTTTTAGCATTGCAGTGAAATAATGAGAAAAGATTTTAAAAGTAAATCTTTTATTTTGGCACTCTAGTATGATGAAGCTGTAATTTCTTACTTGAAAGCTCCAGACATTTTCTTCCTTTGCTTAATTATTTTTCTTCTCTTTAGTTTTTTACCATGTTCTTTTGCAGCCTGCCAAAGACTTGGTCTCCATTTTTTCCTTATTTCTTCTTTCTTATTCAGCTTCATGTGAAGATCTAAACCGCAGCTGAACTGCTGAGGTCTCTCTGATCTGTTATGCAGCGTTGGGCTGCTCAGAGCATAGTTAAGAAACTTTGAGAAGAAGTTTTAGTCCTATTTGAGTGTTGAGGTATTTGGGTACTGGGCAAGATGCTGCAATCTGGCAAAAGCAGTTAAGCACAGGATTAGTTAGCCTTTTGCTTGCTCTCCACTCATATATTACTGTACTAACTAAGAAGAAATTTGCCTTCCTCTTGTAGTAGCATTCTTGATGTTTTCCATACTGAAATATTGTCATTTACTTTATTTGCTGCAAAAAAAAAGTAACTGAAAATCACCAAGGCATCAATTATCTGTTAGTAATGTCAACTAAACCTTAGAACTGTAATTTGGAAGAGACTGTAATAAAGAGTGTTTAATCCATATAGGTAGCATAATTCAGTACTTTCAAAATATTTAACACTTTGAGGGTTTCCTCATTTATTTTGCATCTTTCTGTAGGTTTATTCTTTTTTTCCCCCCCCCTCAAATATTTAGAAAGTTATGGAAGTAGAAAAAAGATGAAAATGTTTGTGAAAGGAAAGGTTCTCTTTATGGGACTTTATTTTCACCATCCTCTCTGAAACTGTATTTTCCTATTTTTATATCATTTGGCAAAAAAGAAAATATCTAATAATAGCACTAGATAATATTTTGGATTTACAGTACCGCCTTTTCCCCTGCCTGGTTAGAATTACATTCTGCTCTCCTGTAAAAGCATATGTATGCTGCTTTGCCACAAGATAGCATGTTAAAATCTTCATGGACTATTTCAGGTCTTGGGAAATGTCAAAATGCCTTTTTTTTTTTTTTTCTTCCCCCCCTGCACTTATATTAATCTAGTATTTTATTGAAAGAATCACTCAGAAAGCAGGAAAAGCAGCTTCATTAAAAATCATTGGAAAAGAACTTGCACATGTTCAGTTCTTTTAGTAGCAGCAAGTCTTTAGCAAGTAGTCGTTAGCAACAGTGTCTTTTGCTAGCAATAACACCCTGTATAAACTGGCAAGTAAATCTCAGTGTCCTGAAGACCTTTGTAAAGATGGAAAAAAATTGCTTGTGCTTTTTTTATTTTTGGCATGCTTTTATTTGAAATAATGCAAGCATGTGACCTTACCATAGGATAAAAGCATCTATACATTAAAAGTTTTATGATATACCTTGGCCCATCCTTTAACAGCCTTCTGATTGTGCTGTTATGTGTTACATTAATAATGTTTTAGTCAGATAAACACAAGGCTTTTTTAATAGAAATACTTCTGCAGCTCTGCTTGAGAAGGGTTTAGTCTTTGATCATTTTGTGGCCTAGCTAAGAGCAGGAGCTGCCCCCAAGCCCTCCCGTTGCCTCTGTTCACAGGGCTTTCCAGGCCTGTGTCCGGCACCGCTGAGAGTCCTCGTTTGGGAGCCAGAGGAAGGACTCTTAGTTTGTTCTAAAGAACAGACCTGCGTGCAGACCTTCCTTAGATACAGACCAAAACATAAACCACAGGATTACTCATTTTCTTTAACTGCAAGGGAATAGTAAGGGTTACATTTTTATGAATGATCTGTATGATTATGATCTATAATTAAAAGCAGAGTCATTGCAGTTCCTTCATAATGATGCAGTGATGGGTTGCTTGCATGCTGGAAGGACTGTCATCTCAAACATTCACAGTAACGAAACTTGACTTTGAGGTAGCAGTGAGCTGTGCTTTTTGTAAAACTGTAAAATACTTTTAAAAACTATTTTAAATTGATATGACTTTTAGCTTTTTGGACAGGCTTATGGCTACTCTACTATACAGCAAAAAAAAAAAAATTAATCTCAGCCAAACATGAAGTATACCGGGGGTTCAATTTAACTAGACATTTTCACCTACTGAAATTGCTAGGCTATGAATGACATAAAATGCAGAAAAAGAAAGCTTATTATGGGTTAAGATGTACAAGAGCAGATTTGAGTTTCAGTTAAAGCTGCTCCCATCTATCATCTTGTAGAAGACAGGAGAACATCTTAATGATGGTGGAGAGGAGGTTATGAACTAAGGGCTCTAGTAAGTCACTGTGCTTCATTAGTGTGCTTTCACTTTCTCAATTTTCTTCTCTTAAATCAAGGTTCGTATTAAGGTTAAAGCCCAACAACAGGCTCATTTTTGGCTATAATGTTTTTAATGTAAATCTTCTGTTTATTCATCAAATGAGAAAGGTATTTCAAGCCCTTGTGTGTCACTAAACTGTGAACATGCTCGTCCACACATCTGAAATTCATTTTTGGACAAAGTTCATTTTTTTGTCCCTTTATCTTCTGAAAGGAAAAATCCTATGTCCCTCTGTAAAAAAGGTAAATTGTAAAAAATGATGAAGTGGCATAATCAAACACTTTTAGCCTATATCACTGAGGGAGCATAAATCACAGAGCAATATAAATCTTGTGGGTTGCAGAACACGATTTATCTTTCCTTACAGTTTTTGAAGTTGCTATTTATGAATGAACAGATGTTCAGGAAACCCCAAGCTTTCATTGGCTGTATTTACAATACATAAAATACCAAATTGTTTAAAGAAAAAAAAAAAGGCAACACAGATCCTATTTTACAGAAAGATTATTTAAATACTTTTTCTTAACTGGGCAATGCAGTGCTTAGTGATATTAATATTTCCTTAGCTCTTGTTGGATATCCGAGATGCTTTGCCATAACATGGTCTTTTCATTTCTCTATCATCTTTGAAGAGGTGCCATACCACTTGAAACAGCTCACCAATCAGTTTTGTGTGATGGGGTCTCTTTAATCACTTGCATTCAGAGAAAGTCAAATATTCCTTACGAAGCCAAAGTAATCCAGCAGAATGGATAGTGTTTGTGCAGCTGGATATCTTATTTATTTGAAGTTCTCAGGGAAATCTCTTCTGACTTTACAGAAAAGATGGAAGAGTAAACAGTAAAAGTGTCTAAGTAATCTGAGCTAGAAAGTCCCTTCTTTTAGAGCAAAGTCATTAAAAAAGTATACTTGCAAGGTCCAAAAAAAATACAGTATATCAAATGCAGAGTACTACAGAATGTTTTTTAATATTCTCAGTACTTTTATGTATATGTGTATGCGTGGGTGTGTACATAAACAAAAAACATGCTTGGATTTTTAATATATTTAATGTCCCTGGATAGGTGAGCACAATAGAAGGCTATTTTCCTGCAATAGTGATTCATCTGTTTGGGAATTTTTTGTTTTTCCCATTTGACATGTTGTCATCATGTTGTGGCATTCCCTGTGCCTGGTAACTGCATAAGTGAATTGACAGTCCTAAGAGCTTTCTTGCAAAAAAGGGTTATTAAAAATGTGTGTGCATATGAGCATGTGCATGTATGTGTATGTATATTTTTATTTATGTTTATATACTTGATTGTATTTCTAGATTTTTGAGAGATACCCAGATGTGATTCTGGAGTTGCTTCTAGTTTGGGTTGATTCTTTCTTCCAGAACCTGGTAAATGTTTTGATTAAGCATGAGGGAGCTTACTCTGAAGGTTGTGTGTGTTATGTATATGAGTATAATATTCTTTTTTTTCTAGAAGCAAGCTGCAGGATGTCCCTTGGCCAGCCTGGCATGCTGGCTAGATTCCCACATGAAGAGAAATAGGTCTGTGGTTGATGAGAATGTCTTAGGGAGTGTGTTTATTTTTTCCATTGGATGTTTCCTAGTATTTTGTAGTTCAGTAGCTTCCACTATTTATCATTCTCTGAGGTTTATTGCCAAAGCTAAATTTGGATCAGGTTCAGAACTGAAGCTTCTTTCTCCTAATATTTTTGCTGGTTTTGTGCCTACTTTCTAGGAAAGTTTGTATGAGTAAGCAAAGAAAGAAGGTATATTGCTTCAGTATAGTTAATAAAGCCAAAGTTGTCTTTAATTTTATGTAGGTTTTACAACCAGCATAAGTGTGGGCTGATGTGTGTCCTGACTCTGCCCCTCCTTTTGTTGACCTGCTGTCATAATGCTGAGGTCCTTGCTGTCTCTAAAGATGAACAAAGTGCAAATGTTGCATTAAAGATCTAGAATGTAATATCTTATTTTTTCAATGCTCGTGTGATTGAGCATTTTTGAAGAATGAAGGAGAAAGCAAAAAAAAAAAAAAAAAATCCCACATTGAAATCATTTGTCAGCTAAAATATTGAAAATATTTTGTTCCGTATGTTGCATGGCCTAGTTTTGTATGCTTTATAAATGATAAGTTTATAAAGTTTATAACTAAAACTTTATAAGTAAATAAAATAAAAAGTAAAGTTTATAAAAGCTTTATAAGTAAATTTTCTAAAGTTTATATAGTTTATAAATAACAGAATGTACTCATTCACTTTGGAGGAAAAGTGCCTATAATACTGGATTTATCATGCTCAATTCAGTATATAAACGCACAGGAAACTAGTCAGTACTTACACATTTCACAGAAATCTGTATGAGGATATATAATCAGAGCATTTGTAGATTTATTTATCTGCTAAAGTTTCCTTGGAGACTTACAAGCCTTGGGTAGTTTGGATTTTCCAGTGTCTTTCATTTACTATTTCTAGGATATACTCAGAATGGTAGCATCAGCTTGCTTTTGGCAAGCAGGATGACAGAAACATCTTAGTCAAATTCCATTCATTATTTTAGTGACATGATGTTTTTGCAATTACTGAATATCACTATGGATATAGCACAGTCTTCTATGTATGCCAAAAAAAATCTATAGAGCGTATATTTGAGAAATTTTATTAATTGCAAAAACATTGTATTGAAATGAGATAAAGATGATGCATCTGATTTGAAAGTAAAGTCATTTTTGATAGATAAAAATAGATAGATTGTTTATCTTGAAAAACAGGATGGACTTGTCCTGAATTGAATATGCAGGATCGATTTGATAGTGCCTCCATTTCTTATAGCACTATTAGTGTTAAGAGCCACTATTTCCAAAAAATGATGTTCTTATGTTCTGCTTCTGTGGGCTGTACTTTAATTAAAGACGGATATTGCTATCAACTCAGAAGAATGGTAGGTGTGGTGCAGGAGCTCTGCTGTGAGCTTTCATACCTACCAGTTCCTGTAGGACATCGATTGCTTGAAGTTCACTCAAAACCCTCTGGCTCAGCACCAGGCCTATAATGCTACTTATACCTATAGAGGTATAGCTCAAAGCATCCCTAAACCAATCAAATATTGGACTGTACCAGGACAGGTGCTTTCTTTCTGGCTGTAAAATGTATGTTTTCAGGCATAGCTTCAGTATTATGAATATATTTAGACAGTTGTGTCCAGATATTTTTAATGCCGGATCACATCATTGCTGCTGTGCTTTTTCTTTTGTTTCCCCTAGATGCCTGTGCATATGTACGTGGCTGGCTAGGCACCTAACTAGTTGTGAAACTATTTGCCCATATGTTCCCAACCAAATTTTGTTTGAAAATAAGAGGTCTGAAAATCCTTTTTCTGAGCTGACTCATTGTACGCTACTAATTTATGTTTGAACACCTTATGAAAATGCAGTAAAGAATATCAAGTTTACTGTCTGAGGCATAAGAACATTTGCAAGCATTGAGATTAAAATTTTCATTTGAATTTAACACTCTCGAATCTAGGTAGCGTTTTTCTCTTTCATTAGATTACCTTGCCTGTCACTCTAATCTATTAATGCACTTATTTTCTCTTGTACTTTGTTAGAAAAATGGAAAAACACTATATTGTTATGCTGAACTACATTATGATTAAAATGTTGCCCTGAAATGTCAAACTTACATTTTGATGAATGCTACTAGTACAAGAAAACTAATTTAGCACTTTAAATAAAACAACTGTCTTGGCAATTTTTAATGATAACGATTTTGTACCAGTGTCACTTATACTGGTACAGAATAGTTCATCCCACCCTGAGTCGTGCTGCTGAGCTGTGTTTGGAGGCAGACACCAACACAGGGTCTCCCAAGGGATGCCAGGGAGCATCCTGGTGTTTGTTCCCTCGGGATGAGGTGAGCAAGGCAGGCAGCAGTGTCTGTCCTGTGCAGGAAAGTTGTTTCTCCCTGGCAGTTTCCCTAGCAAAAAACGTGGTTTTTGGGGGTGACAAGCAAATGGAGCAGCGAGATCGTGGAGCAGCAAGGCACTGAAAAGTACCTCCATGCTTCCTCATGTGGAACTGGGTGTGTATGTGTTAGGATTTGGCTGAAGTGTGGAAACTTATGATTATTTTGTGTATCCTTCTCTGCTATTTAGAAAAGGCTTTCTGAGAAAAAAAAATATTTGTTTTGATTTTTTTGTCAAGACATTAGGCAAGGCTTTGCCCTAAGCTCCATGGTCATAGGGCTAGACTCTCTAGACTAGTCCGTGTAAAGTGAGCCGACACAGCTCTACTTTTGCACTAAAAGCAATGGACCTGTAGTTGTGAGAAGAGTTTATAGGCCAGGTTCTTCCAGTGCTTTGATGATAGATGTAGGTGAATTTCCAACTTCTAAATGAATTAAAACAAAGTATCAACACAGCTGGCAGTTTCCACTTGTGCTGTAATATTTTTTTTGTCTCTAAAGGAAATATTTTATATAGAGTGTTTTTATCAAAACAACATCTGGCCTTATTTTTGGTGGCTAAGAGAAATTGCACATTATTCTGTTACCTTAGTGTGACATCTGAAATGGTCTCTAGCTAAGGCCTGGTTTTGCTCTTCAGAGCATGATCGCGACTGGTGCTTGCCTTGGAAAATCAAGTGTGGCGTGTAGGGACCGTGGTGCAAAACACCCCAGCACTTGCTCAGCCAGCAGGAGCAGCAGCCCCTGCTGCAATGGGGTAAACTTCCCTTTCGTTTTCCCATCCCTCTTCACTTTCATTTTTTTTTATTCAAAAAAAAAAAGAGACCTTCTTTGCTATAAAGGTTTTGAATATATGTTATTATACATATTTGACCAAGGCATGAAGAGTTGCATCAGTGAATAAATCAGTTTTTTGGTAAGGTGCAAATTTCAAGACAGTTACCTGCTTTTTCAGATGACTTTTTATGGTCAACAAACCAAATGCCCTGTCCACATGCTTGTGAATGCACACACACACGTAGGGAAGAAAAATCCAGACTATGTTCACTATATGAAGAGATAGAATGCTTGAGTCTTGTTTCAATTAAAAAATACTTTCTTTGAGATAAATTGCTTTCCTTTGTCACAGGCTTCAGAGTAAAATGTGGAGTTTCTTCCTGAATTCCAGATGATTTCCATTTTTACTAAGTCAATCTCATGATATTTTCTTTTTTAAGTAGAAAAATATATATTGAAAGTCTTCAAGGAAAGAATGTTGTATGTTTTTCACTCTTGTATTTTTTTTCCCCTTCGTCTTGTAAATAGCTATAGGAAAGATTCTCACATTTTTAAAAGCAGAAAAATTCTTAGATTACAAGACAGATATAGGAAAATTCAGTATCAGAGATGGCTGTTGCCAAAATTCAAAAGTGTGGCCATACACACTTTGGTGGAAAGTATCTGTCTTTTAATTATAGTGGATCTTCATGGTCTGCTATAATAGGTTTACATATGTTAGGTTTACTCACGTGCTCACATTTAGCACTATAGCTACATATGGCTGCATATAGCTGTATAGCATCAATTAAACTGACAGGCATTCACCGTTGCTCAGTTATTTCTTGTATCCACATGCTTTTGAATTATGAATTATATCGGTCCTTAAATCTTTGTTTGTTTTAGAGAAGATTTTTTATTTTTCCCCTCCTCTCAGCTCACTGTACAGGCACTAGCAACTGCTGGCAGTTTCAGCTGCTTTTAAGGAAATATTGTTGTAAGGCTTTTATGTGCTGCACTTCAATCAGCCAGTGCCAGCAGTATCCCAATAGAAGGACCCTCAGCAGACCATTTTCAGCATTTTGCTGCAATTAAACTCCTCTGGTTTTAGCCCTCAGGCAATTTAGTACCTTTTTACATATGCACATTATGAACTTTTGACCAGGGCCTGGTAGTCATATATTAGATAGCAGCTTTTGAAAGCAGACTTAACAAGTTCCTCAGAGTATTACAGTCGGAGTCAGTTGTGGAAAAGGTAATTTAACCAACTTGCAGTGAGGCCATTCAGAATCTTACTGATGATCCTAAATATGTCTCTTTTTTTCCCTCCTTGTTTCCTCTGGAAGCTGGTAGCAAGAGCTCTCAAAGAATGTGATTGATCTTTTATTCAGCAGCTAACGAGGGCTGTGATTCTATTAGTGCTCTACAAGGCAGGGGAACAGTGATTTAATGAAGTGTCTAGTGAGCCGGTCATAGATTTATCCTGTTGTCTCTAATTTGCAGAGCTGTAGCGAGTGTGAAAGCCAGCGCGCTCCCGCTGCCGTTAGGCAGGTATTTCCCGGGTAAGTTGTTGTAAGGTCAGGTGCAGCCGTGTGGGAGCTGCCCCTCCGCGTGGCTCCGGGTGACAGCCGCGCGCGGAGCGCCCGCCCGAGCGGAACCGCGGGGATCAGAGGTCCCTCCCCGAGCCCCGCTCCGCTCATGCAGGAGCAGATGAACTGCCAAGCAGGACTAATAGACTCATAATTGGCCATTAGAACTGCGAGGCGCAATAACATCTTAATACGAACTGGCGTGTATTATAGCTAGCGTCAGTTGTTGAAAGTTGTGTGTTAGCCTGGACTAGCTCTGTTTCTTCTTTCGTTCTCAGAAGATGAGGCCATTCATCCTAAGAGGTGCAGTACCAAAAAAGAAAAAAAGCATCAAAATTTGTGTTGCTTTAAGGTGACATTAGTGTGTCTTTAGTACGTTTACTTGGGCATGTCAGTCTTACTCAGAACGATGCAGTAGAATTTGCCATAGACTACAGATAAAATAACTTTATAAATATGCTATGGCTTCTCTTAAGTAAGAGTGGCTTGCATTTCTGCCTACGGAGGGCCATTAACCTTTAGTTCTGTTTGTGTTTGCTGAAATGGCTAATTTTGGTGATCTGTGTAGTGCTGCAAATCTGTTTTGCACTATTGTATTTTTCACAAAACCAGCTACTTACAAAAAAAAAAAAAAAAAAAGGAAAGAAAATTCTGTGGCTGAATTCCTTGATTATTTGAAGACTTTGAACTTCATGTTGGATTTTACTA
>NW_020454982.1:3430882-3447988 GCF_003342845.1 Nothoprocta perdicaria
TTTTGCACTATTGTATTTTTCACAAAACCAGCTACTACAAAAAAAAAAAAAAAAAAAAGGAAAGAAAATTCTGTGGCTGAATTCCTTGATTATTTGCAAATATTAATTATGCCATGCATTGCCAGAAATTTCAGTGTTACCTATTTCAATCAAAAAGCACTGTTTGCAGATTACAGAAGGCAATCCCTTATCTACTGCCATCTGGAGATGCAACATTTGGAGGTGAGAAAGCTTGAGCCATGGGCCAAATGTGCTTATACGTGTGCCACCAATACTAAAGGGGGCACAGCCTCTTCCAGGCTCTGCATGTATAGGTAGGGGGAAAAAAAAAAAAAAAAAAAAAAAAAAGAAAAAAAAAAAAAAAGGTTCTTTCTTTTGGAAAATCCATCAAATCTGATTTAAGACAAACTGCAGAAGAGGACTGGAGGAGGATGTGCACGCTGATAGGCGCTAGCATGGGCTGTTGCTCTGTGGCAGTGGTTCTTGCTGGTCTGTCTGTGCAGCAAATGAAACCTGGGGAGGCAGCAAACTTGAGGAGGCACTAGCATGGTGCCGGGGAATGTGCAGATCACCACATAGCTGTCCCATGCCCAACTGGATGATTCTGGTTTTGCAAAATAAAAATATTTGAACTCTGGAGCTTGATAGCCTGGGGGATGTGATCTGGGCCCTCTGTTAAGCATACAGCTGCAATTAGTCAACAAAACAAGATGCTGGGCTTTTAAATGACCAATCGAGGGGATTTAAAATTGTAAACCAAACTTTCTAATTTCCTAATACTGACACTTGTGTCCCTTACAATCTTATTATAATATTATTCTTGACTGATCTACCATTTCATCAAAAAGTCTACAAAGGAACTAAAAATCTAAGCCTTTTAGCCCATAGATCATTGCACTTGGTAAATGGCTTATTGTAGATTAGATAATGTGGTTCATAGCACATCCAGATCAATAAAAGGCTAGTCTGAACGTAGGAAAGTGCTCTCAGTCTGATTCTTTTTCATAAGTACATCTGCCATGAGCAAAGTGAAAATTTTAATCTTTTCGTTTAACTTTACGTCAGGAAAAGGCTTTGCTTAACTTTTTGCATGGTCACTTTGATTTCAAGTAAGCTTATTTTCTTTCTCAGAGGAGATCTATTCCTTAGAGCTTTGTTTTATTTAAATCAAAAAGATAAAAAAAGTGTGAAATGTGCTAAAATTCTTCTACAAGCAAAATTCAAGTCCAGTATTCCTGTGCTCTCATTCATATCCCACTCTAGAAATGAATCACTAAGAATTGATACTTATTTTAGAAATAAGGGCTTCTTGACCAATTACCTTACAAAAATGTTGAGCAACTTGAGCAACAGATGGCAGTGGAAAAATGCTTTTATTTGGGAAAATAGTGAATGGGGGCAGCATTTTGGGGACAGCATAATGATTAAATACCAAAAATATCTGTAGTAAAGCTAGCAGAGGGTCTGGATTCACCTGTAATCCTTAAACATCTGTATGTTAAGTTAAAGGCTGATCTATGATATAGTAAGCAATGCTAGCATTTAATTTGTTATCTGGAGGTTTCTGGGTTAACAGGACATAGCGGTGGAAGGGGAAAATTGCTGCTGTGACAGATATGGCTCTCATCTGTCCCTCCTATTTGAAAAGGTATCTTTGCAAGGTCTTTGCAAGCACAAGAGACAGTTCAACTGAAATGGCACAAAAAAATGCTGTTGTAGAGAAATGTCTGTATAGCATGTTGGTGTATAGGATGCCTCTGCTCAGTCCTGCTTCCAGTGAACCACGTTAAATGTCTTCTGGTTTTGCAAATCACTCGTGCTCATGAAGAGTAAATGAGCAGGTTGCTCTGGTAACGTGGATCTGTTTCTCCTTTCTGTACAGCTCTGTGTATGACCCTGTGCTGCTGGGGGGACACGGGTAGTCTGGGGATGTGGGCACGGATAGCACACTGAGACGTGTGGATCACCCATGGGGTGGAGAGTTTGCCTCCCTTCCAGTGGGCTTGTGTTGGGGGCCTTGAAGTAGGTGGCACCGTGGAAAATAACATCTCTATCCTCAGATCCCCCTATACACCTTATAATCCAGGGCAATATTGCATTTTCTTGCTTACTTCCAGGGCTTCCGCAGTCACAGAAAGGATAAAGAGAAGTTAAGAAATGCTAGAAAGGCCAAGCAGCTGAATTTGGTCCAGATCTTGTCACAATTCACAGATTCCCTACCAGGGGCTTTAGAAGCTGTTCTCTAAATCTAGTGAGGAGCTTGGAATTTCTTGCAAGCAATAAAGTCAGATTAACTGTAATTGCTTGTAGAGAGACACTCTCAACTTATCATTCCTTGACCATGTTATTGACCAATATATGTTCACCCATGTTGTTAATAATTTATCCTTTGAAAAATCTATATGCATTATAGTCTTTGATCTTCTCACAATTTTTAAAGCTGAAGATGCTATTTTCCTTTTCCTTTTCCATTTTTTTTCTCATTTAAAGAATTTTTAAAAGAGAACCGAACAGAAAATCATTTAAGAACTTTTCTGGTTATTTTGGTGGGAGAACTTCCAGATGACACCCGTCCATGGTAATGAGAAACTGTTTGTTAATACAGTTAAAATATATTTAAATGAAAGAATCAAGCCAAACTTACAGTATTCTGTAGATGAGAAATATTTGAAAACAAGACTTAATGCATCTACTAGATTAAAACAGAAATTAAAGACTTTTGAGTAAGAAGAGATCAAAGGCTGCCTTTTCATTGTTCTTTTTATTGTTTATTGACTTCAAAAAGACTTTTTAGTTTAAGCTGACTTTAATGTCTCTTGAATGCTCTTTTGTAAAGTGACTTTGAAAACTCACGGATAATGTCTTCATTAAATGAGGAAAAATCTTGGTAAAAATACAACTGTAACTTTGCTTTCATTATAGTAGAAAGAGATAACACTTTGCTTAATTAAGGTCTGTTTTCCCTCTGTTCTGAATTTTATGACAATTTTTTTTTGGTTGAAATTAGGGCTAATAAAAGCTTCAAGTAGACATTACTGAACCGAAATTCTTAAGTTTTCCTGAGAATTGCA
Organism: Nothoprocta perdicaria; assembly: GCF_003342845.1. Lineage (NCBI taxonomy): Eukaryota > Metazoa > Chordata > Aves > Tinamiformes > Tinamidae > Nothoprocta > Nothoprocta perdicaria. Next base: position 3,433,954 of record NW_020454982.1, read on the forward strand.
GTAATTGAGTTCTCTCTCTGTATTTGTTAATCAGTTAATCGGAATGTCTTCTTTTGTATACTGACTATTTTAGGGGGAAAAAAAAAAAGCAAATCCTAAACCATATTCGAATTCTCCTGAGTTGGTAGCTAATTCTAAAATGAGGTATCACGGACTGTGTTGTTGGTAATGTAATTTAAGATGGTTCCTGCTCTCCCACCATTCCCAAATGTCTATTTTTTTCTCTGTAGTCCCACAATGCCTTGATATTTTTGGATTATGTTAATGTATATATTAATAATGACAGTGTGCTTACAGCAATAAAGATCATAAATGTACAGAAGTAAATTGATAGATTTGGAAAGCTATGCTGAATAATTAAGACAAGGTCTTTGGCACAAATTTCTCTGGGGAGTACTGTTTATTTTCCCTGATATACTGAGATTTAAAAATACAGTTGGGGAAGAAGCCTATCCTGACCTTCTCCTTTCCACTGTGCTCTTCTTTGCATATGCCACTCTGAGACACGTTGCATTTAGGTGGAAATGGGATTTTCATGGGTTTCATGAAGTGCATGGCATCTGTTGTAAGAAGCTGTATGTATGGCAGGCTAAATCACCCCTTATAATAGGACCTATCTGCTGTCTTTTGGGTAAAATCTTGCAGGTTTGTTGAACTGAAGCCCAATTTCTTGGCTAACTCCTGGTGTTTCTGTAGTTGAGATCCACTGACAGAAATTTTACGTATGTAGAGGTTGGGTTGTAATTTTCCATTATTTTGGTGTGTGCAGCCACATTTTGGATTTAGCAGTTAAGTATACAGTTGCTTCATCTTGTACAGTGTCTTATTAGATATGGATTAGATCAGATTATCGTTCTGCAATGCAAATATCCTTATGGCACAAAAGCTGAACTATTTTTTTGAGTGCAATCTTCGTGTGAGGTTTGAGGATTGCTTCCCTACTGAAATGGAGGAAGTAAATCTTGAAGATTTGCATTTGGGCCCTGTGACTATGGGTCTCAGCTAATTGCTAATCACTTACACCTGCGCAGTGAACACCAGCACATGAGGCAGGTTGGCCTTTGAAAATGTAGTGCTGTGGTATTTCTGGTGCCAGTGTGGAAAATTGTAAGTTTTTCTTTTTAGAGGATGTCAGAAAAGTAAGCTGGGATGAAGGAAGTGCTAACTAGCAGGTAAAATGAAAATAATGTATAATGTTTGACTCAATTGACTAGTTAATGGGAAGACTATTGATATTTGCTTGTATATTATACATATGGATTATGGTGTTTGGTTTGTATTGGGCATTTACATTACGGATATGAAAGGAGCTAGTAACATAAAGTAATTAAAATGAGAGAGAAAAGAACAAAAGAGCAAAATGAATGAATACATCCATTTTCCATGCTCTTCCTTGTAATTATTTTTGCGGGTCTAGGTGATTTCTAGAGGTCCCTTCCAACCACAACCATTCTGTGATTTATTTGCATTAGGAAGTAATGTGTAATGGCTGTACAACATGAGAAATGTGGTGGTTCTGCAATCTGCAGATTCAGATCTGTTTGCTGTAGGAAGCAGTGGGCACCCGTGATACAGAGCTTAATCCTCTGCACTGCAAGTGACTTCTGTACACGGTGTTTGCAAGCGAAGGAGCCAAGAATTTACTCTCTTTATGCTGCTATGAGTCTTGACGCACATGACAGTGGAGTTTGGTTTATTTGCACGTTTGCATGATTTGGTTATAAATGTAGCACTATGAGTGCAGGAAACATTTCAGAGGGCAAAGCTGTGAGGAAATGTCACTGGCTTCTGCACGTCTTCCTGCTGTCAAAGGAAAACCCAACCAACCAGCCCACACCTGATTTCCTGCCCTGTGCCTACAGAAAGCCCACTGTAGTAGCAAGGAAAAAAAGCGAAAGAACGGTTGTGATTTAAAATTCAAAGGAGAATGCAGCACATACCTTACCAAGAAGGTAAGTTCAACAAAACTGGAGCATTTCAAGTAAGTTTATTTCAGTAGTTACATATTTCACGTAAGAAATACTTTATAATAGCAGTTCCAAAACTTCTTTGTGGGTTTAATGCTTCTCATTCTTTGCCCCATTTGCATGACCTGGTTTTCCAGCAGCCATACTAACCCAGTTTGGAAACCACTGTGGTGGGTGTTTTTTTTACAACCTACTCCATTTAACCATTTCAGTTTTTGTTTGAGAACTGTTTGAAAGAGATGATGTGGCCTGCATTCCCCTCCAACAAGACTTGAGCTGCCTTGTTAGGACATCTAACTCGCACCTAACTGTTTATATAGGAATAGGGGCCCTCTAAGGAGCAGGAAGATTAGAAATTTGGGAAGAGAGTGATGGGGATTCGGGTGGTTCTGGATTGGAAGCAAAGCCTAGAGTACACCAGTGCAGCCCAGTTCTTAGTCTGAGTGAGTGTAAGATGAGATCTGTCTGAGGCCAAGAATATGTTCCTGGTCGAAGGCCCTGTTTGCTTTTTGGCTCAGTAAAACTCTTGCCTAAAATTAGCTGTGATAACAGAGACAGCACTGGAGACCTGTCTGGGGAAAAACTGCTGGTTTTAAGTTTGCTGGATTTGGGTATCATGGAATACTTGCACACTCTTCTTTCTCAGTTGATTTCTGCCTTTCTCTCTGTAGCATTCTCTTCCAAATTACTTGCTAGTGGTCAATGTATAAAGCACTAATTTGTTAGTGGTTACCTGGTTACCCATCTTTCCCTGAATTTACAGTCAAATAATTCACATCACAGCTTTTCCTATACCCATTAACACTCCCCTTTGCAACAGATGACCCTTCCATATAATTTTTGGCTTTCTGACAATGTTCGTGCCTGTTGCTTGAAGACCCAAGGTGCCACTGCAGTGTGGTTCTGTAGGAAAGGGACAGTGACAGGGAGCCCCCCTGCCCTGCTGTTATTCCCTTCCGCGGAGCACATCCCGGCCAGGGCGCTCCTAGGGAAGAAGGATGGCAAGGATTTTACCTAGTCCGGAATGCCACACATGACAGCATGGATAAGCTGCCTTCCCAGTCTCTTCTCCTCGGGGATATACATTTTAATGCTGTGTCCATTTACATCACAGTTGTATTAATTACATTTAATGTAGGTTTGAGCTAAGGTAGTATAACCTGATTTCAGAGAACAGGGCACGTGTGTGTGTTGTAATGAGACTTGAGTACAATTGATCTATGACTTGGATAAAAGGCATTCTTTAGGGAATTTGCTGATTTATGTAGAAGACGGATGTCTGTGGCCATTAGGAAACACCAGATTTTATTTCCTATCAATCTCATGGAAAACCTATGGCAGCAAAATCCCCTGTAATAGTTATCTAATCTGTTAAATTAGAGATGAATGAAATGAGAACATTGCAGAGGAGGAAAATACATTTTTATAAAGAGGACAGGATCAGAAGAACAATACAGACTGTGTGAAAGCATCTACAACAGCAGTCTCGGGACAACAAAACGATAAAGCAGCACACGTGTCATCTTAATCCATTTCTTGCTTTCAGTATTACTTACAGGTTTTAAACTGAAAAAACCTACATGGATATCTTGTTTAGTAAATTAATATAGTAATGGAGCATCCAAGACATTCAAAGCAGCAGAAGAAATAGAATATTTAGGATATTATGCAATCTTCTAAGATGTTTGTAGAATTTAGTACAGTTTTAATTTGATTTTTGGTCAAGTACATGTCTTTATTTTCAGATTTGTAGTCCTCAATAGTGGCTGTTTTTTCAAATACATCAGTAAAGTAAACACTGGAAGAAAACTTCTACGTTATATGTCTATGACTGTTATTTATGACACCTGAGTTTGGAGACCATGAATCTTGCCACTGGAAGAATCAGCATCTTAAACATTTTGAAAGGAAAAAAAATGGGGACAATGTTTCTTCTGTCATTTCATTTCTAAACACCTAATTTTCCCTGTGCTCAGTGCGCTCATTTTTCTCACAGCTAGGTATATAATGCTAGATATATAAAACAAAGAATTTTTACAAAGCTGCATTTATCTGTACATAAAAAAAGAAAATGCTACTGAGGTGACCATGTGTGTCAGTACATCACTTTATTTCCCCACCACCTGCTGCAATTAAAAATGAAATCACCAAGCAGCAAGTACAGTAACTTCATCAAACGGCTGATATTATAATTAATGACTATAGAGTCTCTATTATTGTGTACTTCCAAGGCATCAAGTGGAAAGCTGTCGTGGTGCTTTAAATAATGAAAAAGTTTCAGGCCTTGATAAATGGCTCAGTTGGATGCAGTTTAGAAAGTTGGGAGCATATGCTGCTGTCATTAGAAACGAAGGACCCTCGTTACCCTTGCTATAACTCTTCAGATTCATCCGAAACTCTTTGATCCCCTCGTGTACTTGCACTGTGTTGAAAATGCAAAGGTGGAGAAAAATATGGTGTGCGCGAGAAATTCAGCTTGTAGGAAGAAAGATTAAATAAATCTACTGTTCATTAATGTCTTTGTTTCAAACCTATTGAAAACTATAGCAATAATCTGTATCAACTTTTTTTTTTTGAAATGAGAGTAAGCAAACATCTATCTTTGATTCCTTTAAGATGTTTATGTTAAGAACCAGCTTATTGAAGTCCAGTACAGAAATATATTTCAGAGAATGCCTATGAAGATGTTCAGCTGAATTAATGGGGAAATGGCAGCAAGGATATTTGTTTCTGCTGTCTGTACTTGCTTCAATTCAAGTGTTCTGCAATGATCCACACAGAATGAGTGTAAAAAATGAAGTACTAATGCAGAAATTGGAGGCAGCATTGGTGATGCAGGTTTAAATGTTATCAACTTTTTATCAGGCAATCTCTTGGTAAATTAGTTTCCGGAGCAGTGTAGTTTTATTGTTAAGTTTAATCATTTTAACTGAAAAGTGACTATTATTTACTTTTCACTTACCATTTTACTTCTTTCCCTGGATCTTTTGTAATATGTTTGCTTCTGAGGCTATTTTATAGTTGAAATGCTGGAATGCTTTGCTTGACAGAGCATGTTACAGATAGAAAAAAATTGTCTAATTTTGTCAATGCTCGTGGTTGTCACTTAGCTTTGTTTCATGTATAGGAAGTATACACCAGAACCATTCTCCAGACCTCTCATAACCCAATTATGTTTCTTCTGAAGGCCTGAATCCCTTGGATTCATAGTATTTCATCGTTATCCTTACTGTGGTTGTTGAGTAGAAAGGCCTGCTTCATGATGTCTCTCTGATGGTAACCTTGCAATATTTGCAGCCTGTGCCACGAGTTAGATGGATGCAAATGCTGTGCCGATGCAGTGGGTCCATCTCCATTTGATTCGATGGTGCACTTGCTTGCTTGAGCTGTGAGTTTGTGATAAGTGCTGAATGTTAACTAGGATATTTAGACTTTAATATAATGATCTTATATCGCCACAGCATCTTGGCACATTAGATTAAACCTGAAGGACATGGGACCTGATCCATCTTTAAATTCATGATGTGTGAAAGTTGCACTTCAGACAAGTGGTAGGCTAATTGCTTCCTTAGCTGGTGACTTTAATAACTTATAAACAGAAATATTTATCCCAGCATGTTAAGTGGCTGTGAGACAGTAGGCTGAGGAGAAAGATAGCTAAGACATTCACAGAAGTAGGTTTTTGCATATAGTTGTTCAGAATGTTGTCAGAATGTGCCATTAGAAGCCTAGGTTTTTGACATATTTCAGGACTTTTATGCCCTTGCTAGTAATTAAATTAATTATTTACCCATTGTACACAGTCTTGAATTACTGTATATTTAGCTTGGGCACTTAAACATATAAGAACACTTGAAAGCGAAATCCCAGCATAGGTATTCTGTAGCACGTCTTACAATCTAAATATTGCTCTTAGTCTAATCGAAGCAGCAAGAGTAGTCACAGCAGTTGATGGACTATTTTTCAAATTGATTTCAAAAATGTATTTAAGGGGATGATCTTCTACTCTAGATTACCTATTGATTTTTAATATGAAAAGCTCATTATATAAGCAGTAACTGCATATAAAAACCTAGCAAACCTTTGCATAAATCCTTTAATTGAATTTCCAGAGCCTGTGGTTCTACTTTTTTTTTTAATTAAATCTATTTCTTTTTTTAAGTGTTACTGTGTAATTTGCATGCTGTGAAGTGGCCCTGTCCCAGATAAAGTGCCATTGATCCTTATTAAACCTCACCTCTGGGCTTGCTCAAAACTAACTGGAAAAATTAAAGTGTTCATGCTGCAATGCACTTATTGCTTGTGTGATAGGATTATGGAAAAAAGAATAACATTAATTTCCAAGAGAGAATTTATAATGCAAGATTTTATTTTTTCAATTTGATAATTAATAGCAAAATAGTATCCTAAATATAAATCATACTTTAGTCTGCAAAATGCAATGGTAATTAGGAAAGATAATGTATACTTGATATAAAAACATCATGCAATATATGAACAATCTGTTATTCTAATATTTTAAAGTGTTTTTCTAAATGACCGTGAATTCAGCCAAACAGTTTAGCTAAAGACTTTAGCTAAAATATAAATCTGTAACTTAGGCAATATCTTATATTAAACTATTTTGCTACTTAAGTGAAAAATATGTGAAAAATAATAGTCTGCAAATATCCTGGCTCACAACTTATATATTAGAATTATCATAAGAAAGAAAAATATGTAAGCTGCAATAATATTTTCTATTTTTAAAGGTATCTAACATTTGTCATTGTAAAGGCAATAAAATCCCCTAACCAAATGTTCCTAATCAATAAGAATACAAAATATGGAATATATTAACAGAGTTATGAAAGTGTTTGTAATATGACTCAAAATGAAGAACACAGCAAGTTATGTGTGGTTTAAATTGTAATCAATTTCGAGGATATAAAAGATAAACACAAATAGTAGCATTTTTAGTAAAGCCTCTTGCAAAAAAAAATTGTATTTATGGTCTAGTCCATTCTTTTTATAGATCATTAATGTGGGAAAATGAACACAGTGTATCCATCTTCTTAGACCATTTAATATTCCATTGAATTATATTTTTATTTGGAAATATTTTCCTCATTCACTATGTTTCTTTCTCCAAACGTGTTTTGGTTTTTTTTCTTTGTTTTTCCCAATGAAAGTGAATGTAAACTGGGTTTCCCACAGAAGATGAAAGCATAGAAGTTACATTCAGGAGCATTGCAGAATTGTAGGGGGGAAAATAGTATTTTTCCTCCACTTTTAGCAAAGAGGACCACTGAATATGCCATGTCTATGAAAGCAGGGAGCAGAGTCTTTGCATGTTGGGTTGCCAGTGGTGCAAGTACTTGTGTGAGAGCATCTCGTCCAGGGAAGAATTAGGGCAACCTGTTTTGCACTGTGCCTAGTTAGAACAGAACCAGTTTAAATACTGCTTCCTTGCTCCTTTGAAGCCGAAGTTTACCTCTTAGAGGCAGCTTAGATGTATAATATATTTGTTTCAAAACTCCTCTGTGGCTTTTACATAAACACTACCTGTTTCAAAACGAACCCACCAGTCTGCAAGGAAATGATTTTGCATACTTGTTTCGTGTAGCTTGTTTCAGGTTTCATGTGCTTGTTTCATAAGTGTAATATAAACTGCATTTTACTTTGTTTTCAGTATGTGCCTTTCACAGCCCTGCCTTGAGCTTGCAGTAAGCTTCTTACTTACTGAACTGAACTTCATGGCTTTAGGGACCTCGTGCTATAGCTAGGACCAGTCTAGACCCACGCATCACTTCATCTTTCATGCAGAATATAGAGCATTTAGCAATATTCTTTTCTTAAAATCTAATAGACATCCACTTCCTTCTTCCCCTCCCTGAGCTTCAAAACATCAGAATCTGTGCACTTTGTGATATTCCACAGGTATTTGTAATTCATCTTAGGAAAGCTATACCTTTATATATATATATATATATATATACACACACACACACACACACACACACACACACACACACACACACATATCTATATCTATATCCACATTTAAAGGACTTGTATCTGATGAAAGCCTTTTAAAAATCAAGTGCTATCACTGGAGTAAGTTGTGCTCACTAGAGGTCTGAATACAGATGCAGTCTTTCCTATCTCTCCGTGTTGTCACTATTCCTGTGTATGAAATGTTCCTTACAGACAAGATGGTTGCCACTGCAGTGGACTTGCTTTGTCTGGAGTGGCGTTGGGAATTGGGCAATAAATGATGGTTCCTGAGCATAGTTCCAGACAGATCTCTGCTTGCTTGCTCTCTGCTAGTGCAATATTGTCTCCAGCTTGGGGAAATTCCTAGCAATGTCAAAGAGATGAAACTTTCTAATGATTTAAGGGTGGGAGATCTTCATGTGTTTCTGTTCCCACCACCAGTGCTGAAACAAATAGCTGAAACAAAATACTAGCTCCAAAGTTTTGTGCTGGTTTGTGAGATTAATGAGAATGACTTGTTCGTCATTATGATGGCTTCTATTTCCTTCTCTAAGTCATCCAGCAGTTTTCTCATGGATGATTTCTTTGGGATGGTATCCCAGGTAGCATATTGCTCTTCCCAACATATTTCTGTTGTACATTTAGTACGCGGCAAGGCTTCCAAAGCTATAAGAAAAAAGATTTTAAAATTGTTTTCTAGTTGTTTGTCAGTGCATTTGTTACCGTTTCTTAATGGTCTTTAGTGGAGGAAGTAAGTGACACTGATCAGTGAAGGTGGACAGTAAGATTTATAATGTATTTGTGCTAGCTGATTGCCGACAGAACTGGCCTTTCCCAGCGGTGCTGTACGCGTACTTGGAAAATCAATAGGGATTAGCCTATGACCCCCTTCACATACTTATACTGTGGTCTGCATTGCTTACCAATATTTCATCTGTTTCACTTAAATGCTGTTACTTACTCAATAATGTGTGGCTGTTCTTGCAAGCTACTAATTAATTTTTAAAATGCAGCATCACTTGAAGCCTGAGATAAAGCACACCTTTGGCATCCGAGGGGTGGAGGGCTCGTGGTTTACTCTCTGAATGTGTACTCGGTGCCCTTAATTAAAAATCCTGCTTTGAAAGATTAAAGTTACATGGTTGGATTTTGAAAAGTGTAGAATCAAGTACAGACACCTTTTCGCAGTGGTTGCCGATAATCTGACTTGCCAGGTTGAAATAGAAACCTGCAGGGTTGTGTGTTTGTGGGCCAAATTTGTGGGCCAAATTTGACTTTTCAGTATGCATATTTATGCTTAGAACATGCATATAAGGAACTTATTTTTGTGATGACATTTAGATGGCTGCTTATTGTGTTACACAAACTTCTTTTGTGCCAGGATTAACTATTTCTGTAGTTGCAATGTGTTATTAGGCAGTATTTTTTTTTTCCCCTTTAAAGAGCTTGGTTTAAAGACCTTTCTTTGTTTCCCATATCAGGAAAATATTTTATGTTTATAAAGTAGTACACACTTCATTTATACTGAATCTAGGGCATGCTCCTGATGGTGTGCTCTTAGGTAAAACATGTTATGTTTTAAATCCTAATGTTTTGAGGAACTAAACGAAAGTATCAGAGACTGTTTTTCTTTGAATAATGTAACATGTTGTGGAATAGCGTAAAATAGTGTTAAGAAGTGTAAAAAACAAAAAAAAAATTGCTGCACAGTATAAAACTCTTATTTCAGTTTTTCGTTTACCATACAGTTTGCCAAAATGCAAACATAATGGCCTAAAGCAATTATTTTTGATGTGGCTTTTCTCCCAGTAGGGGCATTTTAAAAATTCACAGTTCCTTATGCAAGTGTACCTATTCCCTAGAGTTCCTTATAGTTTCTTATTGATCTGGGAGCTGGTATTTGAATTGGTCGATGTACTCTGTAACTTGTTTAAGATACCCTACCTGAACTATTAGTTTAAATAATATATTCATAAATTGATTAATCATTACAGTAAGAGTTATTAGCTGCATTTTTATCTGTGTGCAATCCACAAATGACTCCTAGTGTAATAATCATGCATATATAAACAGAGATTCAGTTTTAAATTACAATGTGCCTTATAATAATTATACTGCCAGGAATGGTAAGTTTCTGCAGAAGGAAACAACCTTTTTCTCTGCAGATAGGAGAAAAAAAAAAAAAAAAAAAAGTGTGTGTTTTAGTGTGACTGAAGCGGTTGTGAGTATTGTGGTGCAGATAGGAGAAAAAAAAAAAAAAAAAAAAGTGTGTGTTTTAGTGTGACTGAAGCGGTTGTGAGTATTGTGGTGCATAGGATGTCCTGCTTTGGATTCGGAGCAGCAGCTCCACGCTGAGCACCGGCGGCAGATGAAGGGAGCGAGTGCCGCGGTGCCGCTTTCGTGCCTGTCCCGCTGCCCAGCGTGCGGCCTCGTGCGGCCCTGAGAGCAGATCCGCCGCCGCTCCTCGCGCGCTTATCTTGCCAGCCTTATTCCGAAAGTCAGCAGGACTCGCCCTCCTGCAAGGGAAGAAAGGGCCAGTTAGGAAGATTAAGCAGATAAATTATTTACAGTGTTTAATTATTGTTGTGCAGGTTTATTAAACTTCACGGTTACCTGGAAACGTAAGCAGGTGCTGAAAAAAGTCCAATAAAGTTAAATCAGAAATGTCTTTTGTAACACAAAATCCTTTTATGTGTGCCATGTTAATATAAATGTGGAGGATTTTTTGGTTGACTGCCAAGCCTGGCTTGTATTTGATGTTGTGCTTATTATTTTTCTCCCTAATCCATTCGTAGCTCAAGGCTTATTACACTCAGAGATGCCCCTGGGTTCACTGGCGGGTTGACCAGCTGCCCGTTACGCTGTTGTGTGCGCTGTTCTCCAAAGGTCCACGCACACCGGTGTTGAGGACAGCTGAACTTGGCCAGAAGCCACAACTCAATGGCTTTGTGGCAACAACATTGTCTCACCAAAATATATTTTGGATTTTCCTTTAATGTTTATGCCTCATAAATAGTCTACTTTGTTTCTTCTTCAGGTAGATTTACCAATTTGGTGCTCATTTTGTCACAGAAGTTTCAGACTTTCAGGTTTTGCTCACTATTTTAATTTGGAAGTAGAGATGATGTCCTCTAGGAACATCTGTACGCTATTTGCTAATGCAAACTAATGAGATCCATTAAAGTTCTGCCCACATAGTTGCAGGGAACTACCTATTAATCTGTCATCTTTGAATACTTTGAACAAATTAAGACCACCAAGCAACCATGAACTTGAGAATGAAACGGGCAGTACCAAACCTCTTATATTATAAGGAGGAGTGCCACATAGGTCCAAGCTGACTACAGTGTCACTAAAAAGAAGCAGTCAGATCCCACTGATTTATTTCAATGCAGCAGAATAACCCAGAGGCCTATTAGTGTAAATACAGGCTGAAAATCTGCTCTGGAGACAGAGTTCTTCTGCCACTGCCATTCGAGGACCCCAAATATGTATCTTTTTAAAATTGTGGTTCACCTAAAATCTCAGTTTTCAACAAAAGTTTGCCAGAAAGTATGTGTAATATTGGGCCCATCTTCTTTCTCTTTGCTAGTTAAGTTTTGGGTTATGAATTCATAGACTAATTGTGGAGGAGGTCTTTTATTTTGATGTCATTTGCAGTGTTCTTGGGACCGTTACTTGTTTTAACAAGAAACTTGTAACCAACTCAATGCAGGAAAACTTGCAGACCCAAGTGATAGCAACTGCTGCATCATAATATATTTAATTGTCATGACTTCTGTACCTCTGTACAGTATTCCCACCTGGAATTCCAGTTATTTGTTACCTTATTTCTTTACGGAAAATTGCAAATTTATACTTTATAGTGGCACCACTCCCCTGAACTGCTCCCGCTCTGGGGCTCTGTAACAAGCGGAGTGAAATCGGTCTGAGCGCCACGCGTCCCCTGCCCGTGGGCGTTGCTGCGCGTTGCTGCGCGCGCGTTGGGCACCTCTGCTATTTAATCGCTTGTCTCCAAGCTCAGGATGTTTATCTTGTTCCTTCTAAGCTTTCTAAGTACTTTCAAATGAAATATGTTCTATCTTGAGCTCCTGGCTTGCTTTAATGGGCAACCTGAAGAACCCCCTTGGATGTGCGTCTTCCTTTGCTTTACTCCTCCTTCTGATCCTCTGCATCCCAGAGGAGTGGGAAGGACCTGCCTGCTCCCTTACCTGACCCTTAATTAGGAGGCACCAGAAAACAGATGCCATTTTCCAGCCTTTTGTATTTGGCAATCTGCTGCTTTGTCTGGCTTAATTCTGTCCTTCGCAGTTCTTCTAAAGCACTGTGATCTTTATGGATGGCTCTCATTGTGACCCCTTTTTCTTCTTCTGCATTGTCTCAATTATGGAGATACTCGGATGTGTCAAATGTGATTTGGGTGCTCCGCTGAAGAGCAGTGAGCTGATTGTAGCCAGTGATGTTGGAAGTGGAGGAACCGCGATTTGCTCAAGTCACACTTGAATTTATGCATGTATGAAAGCACAACCCCAAAATTCTTCTTTTGATTTTTGGTTGTATTTGGAGGAAGTGTTGAGTTTCCATGGTTGACCACATAGTTATAAGATTTTAGCTGTACAGAGTTCTTTGAAGAACTTCTTGACTTATAAATGCAAAGGAATTCAGAGCTGATAATGCAAATGCGTTCAGACCTCAGTGCAATACTGGCAAGTAGGAAAACTGCCCAAGTTGCTGCTTTCTGAGGTCTGAGATTACATTGTCAGATTTTATGGAATACTCAAAATGATGCTGTGTTCACAAGTTAATCCTTATCTGCTGAATATATTTGTAACGGCTTGGCAAAGTTTGTCCAAAATAAAATGCTAATTAAGATTTTTAGCCTGCTGACAAAGAGATGAAGTTTAATAGGTTCTTCAGGCAAAAACGATAGGTTCTGTCCTAATGTGTTATATTTCTGAACTTGCAATTTATTCAGTAATTAACTTTTCTTGATGACAATGAAAATGCATAGCCTTGCATGCAAAATTCATTTTAGCTTTTACTGAATGTACAAAACAAGTATGAATATGTTGTGCAAGATATTGGATGACTGAACTCAAAAAACTGAGAGAAAATACTACTTGAAGCTTTTCTGTCATATTTTTGTCAAATTAAATATCTGATGTACTTTGTGATAGATCAGTTCGTTAAACTGAATATTTTAGAGGAGGAAAAAACAGAAAGGGTAGGAATATTGTCACTTCTTCGTGTTTATTATTCTTCCCCAAAGAGACATAAAACTAGTATTTTTTTTGTCTTATATAATTTCGTAGAATTAGCAATATTTCTGTGATTTCTTATTCTTTACTCTGAAACCACCAGCTTTGTTGCATTTAGTTTATTTGGGACATAAAATGTTAAAGTTTCTAATGACTTGCTCAACAGGGGAGACTGACCCAGAGCCAGCTAATGAGTTTCCTTCAGGCACTGGATTCTCCCAGTACACAAAACTAAATATATTAGCATTGCACTCTGGTTTGCAATGCATTCGTGTACATATATCAGCAATATATGTCTGCTTAATGTATGGAATAAACTGTTTCAAGCATTTTTTTCAACCTGGCATCCTACAAGTATAGACTAAATCCTTCTTTCCTCATGTAGAAGTCTGAAGTTAAAAGCAGTATCACTAAATGATTTGTCGTGTGTATTTCGATAGCCAGAGGTTCATTAAAGTTCAGTGCTGACCCATGAAAAATCCAGTTTATGGGTAATAAAAGCACTCACACCTTATATCCTCGATGTACATCACAAATACTAGCTGTGGTTGGTTATGTCATGCCTGTGGGTGTGTGGAACGGTGCGTGGGTGAGCTGCCTTTCACCCACCAGTGCTCGTAGGGCATTCCGGGGGCTGGCTTGGCCCATGCGCTGTGCCTGGCTCCTGGTGTTGGTAACTGGGACTCGGGCGCTTCCCAACGGGAATCCCTGCTCTGTGCGAGTGCCTTTCCACACAAGCCACCTTGCGCGGCCAGCAGGGGGCGCCGCGGGGCCGGCGCGGGGCGAGGGGCGCGGGGCTCGGGCTCGCCCGCGCGGGCGCCCCCGGCCACAGGG